>NC_069689.1:38012815-38316427 GCF_023699985.2 Odocoileus virginianus | reverse complement strand
CTCCAAAATCAAAACGCTGCTCATGATTCACCTACTTAGCTTCAAGAATATATTTGCTCTAAAACATATAAAAACAAAGAGCACTGGATTATAAACCAAAGTTAGTAAAGATAAAAGTAGGCAAGTTCTACCTTGAGTCCCTTTAAAACATTAATTTCATGTTCCTCGTAATTTTTGTGTTGTTCAATACCTTACTTCATGACTAATATTTTCAGTGATGAAGGGCAATATATTTAGGTAGTATTTTAGCTTTACAACTAAACTGATACCAACTTGTAACCTTAACAATAACTCAAAACAATTAGTAATATAAAAAAATTCAGTAGCTTTTAGGTAGGTTAGGGGCTATTTGAGAGCAGTATTACATCTATCTAAATTTGTAAAATGACTATTTTGATTAGGTAGATAATTCTCTTTTTGGCAGCAAAAGCTACATTTAAAAAAATAGACCTTACAACCATACTGCCAAAAATTAATTAAAAGTTACTGCAGTCACATGAATAGTCACAATGATTCACTGTGACCATACGAAGTACAGGCACTTTAGCTAATTTGAACCAAAACATCCAGCCACAAAACTCAGCATGTTTTAAATTATTTAATCATAATTGAGTACTATTATAAGATGTATAAAACCAGGATGGTATTTTCCATAACCCTTTCAATTAAAATATAGATATTAACATTTAAAATTATATTTTGGTAGCACAAAAATACATGACACTTTTTATGACTCACCAGGAGATAAAAAATTGTGACTGTTCTATCACAGACAAAGCACTGAAATAACTGCTTTCCTTGTCCCAGACATTTAAATGGGCAGAAATTTCAGCAAAAATTTAGTTGAGATACTTTATGAGATATCTCCTTAGTTAATTTTTAGCAAGTACTGCCATGCTGTCTTTAAAACACAGACTTGGGTAAGAATTAAAAAAAAAAATAGAGCCATGCATTTTTAGGAAGATAGCAAGCAGTGAAAGTATAAACTCAAATTCTAGAATGGGTTACCTCAAAAATGTATTTACACGTATTATATACACACACCCCACACAACTTTTCTTCCCATATATATAAATTAAAGTCACAGTAGAATTTTGTTTCATTACAATTTGTCTATATGTCATTTTACTTAAAAAAATTAAATTTTCTAGAAACAGTTCTTTGGAATGTCAAATATCTCTCTCTTGTTCCCCTGATTAAATTCATTCATGTTCAAGAACTCAACTGAGAGACAATTTTTTAAACAAGTCAATTGGTTTTTTGTTCTCAGACTTTCTGGTAGAAAATTATTTGTCTGAAATATTGGAATATATTAATGTAATACAATTAGAAAGTTAAACCATGAATACATCTTACACCACTTAAGATGAGTTAGAATCATCCTTATAGTTTATTCTGTGCACAGGAAATATTAAGAAAATTTACTTTTAAGGATTTACAAATCTGAATGGTAAATATGATTATATTTTATAAATCATGATTTCTTTTCAAAATTAGAAAAATTTTTGCAATAATATATTGTTGAAAACACATATACTGACAAACTGAGGTGTTTTAATGTAATCTTTTATAAGAAAAACATATTACTCAACTAAGACTTTCAAAAGTGCTATTTAAAAATTTAATATTACTATTGTTTTGCTCAATGTAATGACTGCCTTCATGATTATAACCCAGGAAGAGACTAATAGCACATGAAAGGTTAATGGAAGCTATCCTACAGGCTGTCAATAAAAAGTAATGGAACATATAATTTTATAACATCCACTCTAAAATAAGCTTCTATAAGTTGTGTGAAGATTTTGTTAATTTCTACTACACTGCACACCAGTTACTGCAGCTATAACTTTTTTTTTAACTCTAGGACTAATTGACTAGTTATGTCTTTCTAGAAGAATTGCAAATGTGTACACAATACTTACATTACTTATACAAGCATACTACCCATCCTTCCTTTTTAAATTTTTCCCTTTAATCATTTTTTCCTTTTAAATATTCAAAAATACTAAAATATTTTCCAGAAATAGTATGTGAACTTTTGATAAACATCTTCCAAAAATATATATTTTTGTAAATTGAAGAATTACACCACATCATTTATCTTTATTCTAAAGATGTCTTTATGTGGTAAGTACATTTTCTGGATTTTAGTTTAAATTATTAATGTTTGACAGCATAATCTTCAATAAATACTGTCAGCCATATTTGTTATTTTATTAAATACTGATGCAGCTTCCAAATTTTGCTGGTATAACTGATATAACTGATATTCATCTACATGTAACTAAAGGTGTGTATGAATAGAAGACAGTAGTGATTGCATATTAATATTTATAATGTAGCATTTATTAACTTTAGACAGTTATAATTTTGTTTACAATGAATGACTTTAGAAATAGAAAATTAAAGAAAATGTAGATGTAAGTTTTTATTAAACTCCAAATTTAATAAATGTAAATACTTAGTAGCCTAGCCAATGAATACGACCCAACTTTTATTTTTGACATAATGACATGAAAAACCTCTTACTCTACGTATTCTCTGAAAGATTAAAAAAATACATTCATATTTCTTTGCACATTTAATATTAATCCAAAATTGACAGACAGGAAAGAGACCCTCTGAAAGGTAGAAGTTGAGACAAAAAGAAAATATAATTTATTTGCATTTAATATAGTATCTCAGAGAGACTAGTGTTCTGTTTCCATTTTATGTGCCAGATTAGAGCCATAAAGAAGTGAACCACAAATGTGGAAGCTTGAAGATGGTGAGCAACTGGAAAATGGGTAAAGGATGAGAAAAGTAGTGCTGAGAATTATGTGAGATGGCCTACTTGCTTACTTCTTGGACACGGAAATACTGCCTTTACCTAAGGAAAATCTGTGTACTGACAGTGTTTACATCCCAAATGAGATGACAAATAGTTGATTTTAATTGTATCTATGACTTCATTTTCATTGATGCATTCTGTTAGCATACTGACATATACATTCTTATTTCTATAGAACTGAAAGAAAATAAAAGGTTGTATCTTAGCATACAATTATTTGGTGTAATAAGTATCAGCTATATCAGATATATTCCTGACATTTGCAAATCACTTTTCCCTTCAGAAATATGATCTATAGTTGCTACCATCCACCCAACCTTTTAGAGAAAGCTTATTAAGTGACCCACGCCCTGTGTTGGGAGCTAGAGATAAAGGATATAGGATGATACTGTTCCTGCCTTTATGGAACTCTCAAATCAGTTACAGAAAATAGATGGGTAAATGTATCAGTGCAGTCAAGTCCTAAAGTGTGGGTGCAAAAAGATATAAAGGGTACAAAGGAGACAGCATAACTGGAAGAAAAAGGGGTAAGAAAACCTTTGAGAGATGATCACATTTCATTTTAGTAGTATTAGTATCCTATTCTTTACTACAGACATTTCCTATCAGGTTGCTGTTATCTCTGTGTTGGAGAGAGTTCCTGTTCAGACCTAAACCCATCTTAGTATGATGATCTGCTTAAATAATGGTATTATTTTAAAAGAAAAAGAATTGTATTTAAATTTTCCTTGTTCCTAGATTATAACTGTTACATCAAAGAAACATGAGAAAACATTAACAATATAATTATACCAATTCCTTGTTTTAGAAAACAAGGAATAAAGCAACTGTTTCTTTATTTGCAACCACAAAAGAAGAACCTCTATTGGGAATGCTATGCAAAAGTTAAAAATACCAAATAGGTAGGCTTAAAATTGACATTTTTCTAATTAAAAATAAGCATTAAGAAAAACACATTTACTCCTTTGCCAAATAAGAACTCCAACTCATTATGGTCTTAAAAAAGAATGAGAGTGTCTGTAGGCATCATTCTTTATTAACATGGCAGGAAAATTACTGAATTATTTCATAAAGCCATACCTTAAAATAAATGCAAAAGAAGTTCAAGTATAGTTTAAGATAGTCTAATTAATGGTATGAACTATTCTATTTAGAGCTTCCATGTTTTACACTACATATGTACTGCTTTACTTTTTTAAAGCTATTCCTATCAATGGTGGTTACCTATTACCTCATTCAGTCAGTCAGCTGACATCTCTTATGACAAGAGACTCCACTTTGCCTTCAGGAAACATTCTCTCATTCTGAGTACATGTACTTTAGGTAAGGCTGACAACCTTCCAAATGCCTTTAGAAGTGGAAACATGACCTAAGCCTGCATATCACACTTCCCACACCTCTTAGCAATGTACTGATTTGGAATTGAGCACGTGACATAGGATGGTCCAATAAGAGCCTTAAGGATCTGCGAAATTGTTGGGATGGAAGTAACCGGGTGATCTAGTAGAACATAAGCTCGATATCACTAGTGCTATCTTGTCAATATATGGAAAGAGGAAGAGCTGACTGAAAATAAAGTTAACTTAGATAAAAGGGGATTTCAAGAGTGAAAAGAGAGAGAGGTTTCTGATAGCATTTTGGCATCTGAATCTAACCATGTCTAAAGCCAGCACGGAAGCAATATAAATCCCCACTTTTTTTTTTTTTTGGTAAGTCACTTTGAATTAGGTTTCACTAACTTGTAATCGATAAAATAGTATCTTTGAAAATGTGTTCTTGTTATATCATATAGTATTTGCCTTTCCAAAAGAAATACTAACATTTTATTGTATCTTTTGATGCTCTAAAAGTCAAGATGTCTTAACTCTGGTAAAGAGAAAGGAGTGTATTAACTAATATATCTTTTACTGAGATACACCCTGCATGATCTAACAGGATAAATCTCCTTCATTTGCCTAGGGTATTATCCCGTGGAGTACTGAGAGTTATTAGTTACACTTATTAGTGACCATTGAAGATGCATGTATCATTTGGGCAGATCCACACTGAACAGCCACGCACAGTAACTTGCAAAAAGTGTATTTTTCTTTTGATTATAGATTTTATATAAATAACTTTCTTTCTAAAAAGTACTGCTTTGACAAAAAACATATGACATAGCTAAAATAATGTCTTTTTTTTCCAAAAAGAATAAAAAAGCAGCTCTTCCAACTCTCTGCTAGTCTATTTAATCTACTTACTTTTGATAACCAAATTCAAGGCAGTACCATTTTTCATAAGCATGTCTCAGTATCTATCATAAAATACCATGCTGTCTTTTCTCATATATCCTAACCCCCCACCTACTGCCAACACCAGGTTTTAAACCTGGAAGCCATCTGTGCCTTCCCTTGTTCCCTAGATCTCTACATCCTGTTATGCACTGTTGATTTTTTTCCCCCTGTACGGTTCTTGCCAGTCCTACTGTTTAGCCTATCTAAAGTAATGTGTGGTATAATAAGAAGAATCTAGAATTGGTAGTTAGGACATATGGACCCTCACCCTGGCTCTGCTGTGTGACCTCTGTCAAATTACTTAGTTTTGTCATCGATAAAAATCAAAGACTGTAGGTGTTTTTATTTCAGCTTTATTAAAAAACTACTCAATAGCCTTCAGTGATTTCACTCAAGCTACCCACTAAATAATCCAGACCCCTCATGCAGACATTCCAAATTCTCCATATCTTGTCCCCAGGTTGTCTTGCCAGTTTAATTCTCTATGACTAGTATCCTTTGCTGAAGCCAAACTTTACCTGCTAGTTCTCTGTATTAGGCGTTTTTCTAGGTCTCTGCCTTTGTATATTCATTTGTTGCAAATGACTAAAATGTTACCTGTATTCCCCACACTGTTCTTCCCCTTAAGCTCATCTATTTTAACTTTGTGAAATCTTAGGTTTTCCAACAGCAGCTCAAATGCAATGAAAATAAATAGATTTATAGGTAAGAACTAAATAAACTATTTGAAAGATGGCCATGCAGCAGAGAGAAAGAGAAAGAGTGAGTGAGTGATGTGTGTGTGTGTGTGTGTGTGTGTGTGTAAAGTATGATACTGGATTCTTACAAAAAAAATAACTTTATCATCTCTAAAATCTAAAATTCAAATTATATTACAACCATACTGAAATCTCCAAAAGATAAATGTACAGATGTTTTAATCTTATAAAAATTATTGAAATCGGTAACATATTTGCTAGTAAAAAATCCAATAAAATTATAATTAAATATGCACTCTATGCCTTTTTCTTAATTTTTCATTTTCTTCCTATGTTATTTTGTAACTTCCTACTCATTAAGCTTGTGGCTAAGCTTTTTCAGCCATAAAAAAACGTTGTCAGGTTGGTTCTAAAAGACTAGAATACAAACATTTCAGTGTTTACTGGACTAAGTGATAAGCTGGATCAATTAATAAGATGACTCAGTAACAGTGTCTACTTCTACTGACTCATAACTGGTGTGATTACCTCCCTCATCGTGCCTTACTTCAGCAACTGCATTTTTACCTTAAAATAACTGACTTTTAAAAGCTTTGAGGAAACTGTACTTCCATTTTATATCTTCTTTCAAAGGGCCATACGTTACTTTCCCCTCTGGCTGTAAGATATGGCAGAGGATGACAGACAGTATACTTCTTTTTTGTGTATCTTTGAGATAAGACAGAAAATGAGTGATTATCACCAAAAAATTTCTTAAGGCAAATAAAGTTTAACTGAACAATTTTTTAAAATTTAATACATTTCTTTTGCTTTTTCCAGTGAAGCATTATTCCAAGTTGTTTCCCCCCCCCCCCCCCTTTTGGTGACTGCTGCATGTTTTAAAAATACATATTATATTTCAGAGAGGGAGATACTTAGGAATAAGAAAAACGGGAGAAATATATTCTTTATGGGTTAAGAAAGAAATAAAAAATAGCCCTTCAAACTGTGTCCGTTATGTTGTGGAGATAAGCACTCTAGATATATCAAAAAAGACTATTTACTAGAGGTCAAGTATGATGAAGAAAACATGAGGGTTGTGAATGATAAACTATTACAGAGCAGCTGATTATTTACAAATGAAAATAATTTGGGGTTTGTCTTCTTAGTGCTTACTAAACCAGATTTTACTAAATTGAGGTTAAATTTCTGGAAGTCTCATTTGCCATCACCATCCACGTGTCAAATTATTAAAAAGCTCTTTGAAACTATTATTTTCAAATCTTCTCTTTTTAGCTCAGCTATTTCAGGGTATATATAATAAGTTCAGAGTTCTTAATTTTGATTAGTGAAAAATATATTTGGGCTTTTAATGTGAAAACAAATATTTTCAACTTAATATTTTAGAGGTTGTAACAATCAACTAAAAAAAATGAAAAACAGCTATGAACATGAAAGTAGGGGCTGTGTTTACTGAAGCAGATGATGGAAAGGTGTGAAAAATAAAGACAGAATAAAAAATTCTATTTTGGATATATCAAGTTTGAAATGTGCCACCCATAAGAACGTGTCAAGTAGGTGACTGGCTGTGGGTTTGAGAGTTAACACAGCAATCATTATTTAAAGCCAGAGGAATGAATGGACAAGGTAATTGAGTGGAAGGTAAAAGTGAACAGATAATTCATTAAACAGTGGACAGCAAAGGATTGCGCAGGACAAGAAAACATTTAACATCTAAAATAATCAAAGATATTCAGCAGAACAGCAAAATTAATCACAAAAAAAGGCACACTAGATGAAAATAAGGGACAGGCTTAACTATCTTAATCGCTTTCTTTTAACCTCTTTTCTGTGGCAGTATATTTTGGAAATCACCTTATGTAACACATTACATTATAAAATGAGCATAATCTTTAACTTAGTTTCTCTCCTTCTGTGATCTATCTGGGAAATAATGCCAAACAGGGAAAATGTCATACACACAGAACAGTATAAGACACTATATGAAACTATAAAATAATGTGGAAAATATCTATGCACAATGTAAAAAATATATATAAATGTATATGTAGAATTTGAGTTAAAGAGTGTAAAATTATACACAGATAAAACTGAATAAATAATAGAGGCTGGGTTTCAGATGAGCATTTTTTCTTACCATATAAAAACTTCTCTTATTTAAAAAGTTTTTAAAAGCAGTCTAACAAAAGGAAATCGAAAAATTATCCCCAAATTAGGCTGCTGAATAAACAAGTCCTGCAAAAGCAGAACAAACAATTCATTTAAAATTAATTTAGTATATTTCCTATATTCATTGAACAATTATTTACTGACTCCTAGGTACTGTTCCTGGAGATACAGCATTAAACAGAAAGTGTAAGATCTCACTTTCATGAAGCTTCCAGACATGTGGCATAATAAATACTAATACGCATTTAAATGTGTATTATAAAATGAGTTGGCAGAAAAACAGATTTAGAAAATACCTAAAAATTTTTTTGTTTCTTTTTATTTTTTTTTGACCATGCTGCCTGGCATGTGGGATTTTTGTTCCCCAACTAGGGATTGAACCTGTGTCCTCTTCATTGGAGGCATGGAATTGTAAGTACTTGATCGCCAGGGAAGTCCCAGAAAATACTTGTAAAATTTTAAAACAAGAAAATGGAAAATCGTAGTTTTAAATAAGAATCATGTAATTATGCTAAATGCCCGTTTAGGAAAACCACTAAAGTTAATCTAGGAATATAAAGTCACTTAAAATTCTGAGTATGGGTTGATTCAATATTCTATAATGTAAGCAAACTAATCTGATAAGATATTATTGGAGATAAATGCTGAACTATGTTTAAAAACTGATCTCTATTTAAACTTAGGTACCTGAGGTAGCTAATTACTAAGAAAACTTTCACAATTTGGATTATTTTGCTTTTACAAAATTTTGATTAAGCCATTTTCACCATTAAAATTTAGTATTATTATTAATGATAGATTGATGTGCCATATTTTTAACATGATTTAAAATATTATTGAAATCAAATTACAGTTACTTGTAGGTATTTTATATTTACTAATCAAGCTAATTCAACATTTCTTATATTTTAATTTCACCAAGAGTTTTTCTGAAGGCAATATTTGCTTTTTAAAAAATAATAGGTGTCTGCATTTCAGTATCTTATTAGTAAAGGGACATTGATAACTATCACAAATGACTGTCATTGAGAAATGAAAATGTCTTGAATTATTCTCATTAATACTTGGAATATGAAAACACATACTGACTAATAAGTGAAAGCTACAGAAGAATGTCTGCAATTTAAATAAACATATTACTAATGATAGAACTAAATTCTTTTCCTATGTATGGACTGAAGTAATTCACTTCTAATATGTTAATGCAACACAAATAAAAATACTTTTATAACTCTTATTTGGCTAAAAGCCATTTAAAGTTAGTTAACAAAACAAACCATTTGCATTTTCAAAATTATTTTTAAAATGTAACTGAAGGACTGTATCACCTAATGGAAGGAAAAAAAATAGCTAAACCAAAGAATAAAATAAATTATGAGGTATTAGGTTCAGAAGATGAAAAATGTCAACTGGGATATTCCCAAATCAAAGATTAAAAAATTAGAAATAAAAATGAGAAAAATTTTTATCCACAGTGAACAGATTATCAAACTCTGGCAAAACTACTCTTATCTAAGAGAATATGCAAAAATATTCCTACTTCTAATCATTTTTGAAATAAAACTGAAATGTTGAAAATGTTGATAACTACCCAATTTTCCTATTTTGTGTATTTTCTATTTTATATGGCTTTAACTGAAAGACAAACAAGTCTGCTGAAGACTAGTGCACATTTTGGAGTAATGAAGCATTAAGTGCTTTGGTTATATAAAGGCACATATAATGCTCTGTCTTGAGAACACAGCATCTGCAAGAACCCCCAGATCTATGACTTTAAGGAGAATGCTGACGAAAACAACAAACCACCTCTACCTACTAGGTAGCAGTCCAGGAAAACACAGAATATTGCCTATCTGCCTCCTTAGCAGCTAATACTAGACAAGGCACTCTGTATTTTTATCAGTGTCCAAACCACATATAGGATGTAAAATAAGGTACATTTCACATTTCATTAACTCTTTTTCCCCTGGAGTGTACCATTTTCTTCAATCTGAAAACTGCAAAAGCCCTAGGCTTTCCATAAATACAAGTACATCTTCATATGAGATGAAACCTTTAGAAGGGACTTTGGAAGGTCACATAACCTGGTATTCACTGAAAAGATGTGTTATAATTCTAACCTGAAAATATTAACAGTGTGCTGCTTTCAGCAGAAATTCTTAACTTGCCCTCAGAAAGATCCCCTGATGTCCATCACTGGCTGTGAAGGACACATCATCCACAGCTCAGCACACTAATGAAGCTAGATGTTTGCAGTGGAAGGGGTATGGTTAGGAAGTGCTCATTTAGTCTTTTACCGTAATTTTTGGCAAAAATATTGCTAAATAATCTTTGAAAATAGCAACAATCTGCATATATAAAGATTTCCAAGGTTAGAAAACCTCTAACTGAATTTGGCAATAGTCAAAAAACTACTACAACTATCTGAAAAGACAATTATCCTTTGTATAATATTTCTTCATAGATTTAAATTGTAATTATTAGTAAACCTTTACTGTTCTCAATGATAAAACTAACACTTACCCTCAATTTCTATACAAGTATGTTTTTCTTTAATGTTTATCAAATAATATTTGAAGTGTTATTTCATAAAAAAGTCTCTGTAAAGGGAAAAGTGCTATGTAATACATAATTATATAATTATCATTTTCAATAAACTACTGTGCATTTTCATATGCTAAACGGTGTTACCCAAATAAGAGACTTCAGGAAGTGTTTTTCTAACTCTTCAAATATAGATGTATAATCTCATCCTAGATTTATTAAATAAGAATCTCTTGGTAATTTTGATGAGACTAGGATTGAGACCTTTTGCTATATTAACAAAGAATAAAGAAAAATATTACAAATATTACATAATAATTTAATTTGGCATAACTTTAACATATAAACTGCCATTTCCTTTGCCCCTTAAGTGTGTCTCTTCTATTCCTGAAGCCTCTCTTGTGACCCTTCTTGAAACTCCTCAAAAAGCATCCGACAACTAGGAAACTAAATGGCCAAGTAGTCCAAACACATCTAATATCAAAGACAGTCCAATCTTTCTCAATCTTTTGGAAAGTTCCCATTTTAGATTCCTTAAAACATTACATAACATTGTAACTGAAGCCGTTATTTTTTTCCATCTTGTTTTACTTTCCCTTAGTTGCCATTTTTATACCAAAGCAGAAATTTAAAAAGTTAATAATGTTCACATTCCTTGTCATCATCCTGATGATACACAAACGCCAGGTATTTCTTGACTATTAAAAAGAAGGCCATGTGTTTCTTGGCAACTTAATTTTCTTCAGTTAATATATTACGAACACTATCCTAGGCCAATTTATGTGGTTCTAATTCATTATTTTAGCTTTACCACATAATATTCTATAATACCGTATTTACTTAGCCACTTTCCTGCTAAAGGTCAGGTGGTTTTCCAAATTTTGCTACAATATACATCTTTGTCTCTATATTTCCATGTATTAGTGTATTAAATTTTACTGGATAGATGCTCAAAAGCTGTAATGATATAGCATTTCTTACATCAACACTGTATGAGAATGCTTATTTCCTATATCCTTAACCACTCTTTTAATTTATAAACACACACACATAGGCCCACACAGAGATTAATTTTTGTGTTCCTGATATATGTGTACTATACATATGCACAAAAAATTTTGTCTGGTGAAAAAATGTAATCTTGTGAATGCTGATTGAACTTTTCCTGATCCTTGGTAAGGTTAAACATGCTTTAATGTGTTTATTGGGCATTTCCATTCCTCTTCTATAAACTGCCTTTTCGTAATCTTGACCTATTTTTTCTCCTGGATTTTTATTTTATAGTATCAATCTAGGGGCTCTCTGTATAGTAATTAATTCATTGTCATATATGCTAAACATATATTTTCAAGGATATGTCACCTTTTGCTTGTTAACGGTGTATTCTACTATATAAAATATTTGTAAATTTGAATGTTTTAACCTATCCCTTTATGTCTCATACTTCTTTCTTGCTCTAGAAAGTCATCCTCAACTTTATTTCACACACCATAATTTCATCAAATAGTCTTACAGTTTCAATCTTGAATACATTAAGATCTATTTTTATATACTGGACAAGGTAGAGGTCAAAGTTATTTTCTTTCAGGTGGATAGTCAAGTATGCCAGTACCATTTATTAAATAAAACACCCTTTTCTAAAATAAATAAAATGACACTCAAACGTTACTCTGGACCAAGCAGAGTTCTAAATGCTTCTCATGCATCAAGAATCGTGACCACCCTGTAAAGCAGGCACTGTTATTATTCATTTTACAAACACACAGCACATGGTGAAGTTAAGGATGTTTTCTCAAGTCAGAATATTAGGAAGCAGCAAAGATTTAATTTGAAGCTAGAACTATGGCCTAAGAGTATGATTCTCTTAATTTCTAAATTATACTACCTTTCTTAATGAATGAGAGATTATAGTAAGTTCCCATATATAACTTAGGTCTATTTCTGACATCTCTGTTATATTTCATTGACCACTTATATTTGCTTGTGTTAATGCCAAATGTGTTTTATTATTAGAGTTTTATAGTAAGTTTTAATACTGAGTGAAAGACTTAATCTCATACACATTATTTTGGTAACTATTCAATTAATTGTCTCATGGTAAGTCTCAGGCATTTTTCATATGAATATTAAAATCATTTTGTGTTGTTTCACTTTCCCATAAAACCAGACAAAAAGGGAATAAAAGGGAAATTGCAACAGATTTACATTTTAATTTAAAAGAATTAATGTTTCTATGATATTAAATTTTCCCCTCCAAGGTTACTGTAAGTCTATTTATTTATTAAGGGAATGCTATTTATGTCTTTATATGGAAACTCCATGTTCTCCTAATGTGGATTCAGTGTTTTGGATCAATTTATTTCTAAGAATTCTTGGAGATTTTGATATGAATATGATACTCTATGTTGAGCCATAAGGAAATGCACTCAAATATCAGCAATTTTATATGGCTCATCCTAATAGCTATGAATACATAAAATCGAATGTGTATAATAAAGTCAGTAAGTTCATTTAAAAAGAATATTTGAACTCCACTATTTTTCTAGGATGTTATTAAACATATTTCTAAAGAATACTATCGTGACATCACATACAACACTGAAGGAAATAAAGCTTAATTTTTACATTTTGTTGGAGAATTATGACATATTTGAGGTAAGAGCTTGACTGGTTTCCTCTGCAAAACAAACAAAAGAATACTTTCAAACTGCTCCAAGTACTAGTGAAGTGAAAAAGTCATCTAAGAAGATGGCTATGTCCCTTTAACTTAATGTCTTTCAATCAATAGTATTCCTTTTTCTGGTGGCTTACATTTTTAGAGAACTTCTGTGCAAGATTTCATTTGAAGAAAGGATTTTCAAAAATAAAAAATGAGTTTTAAAAACCATACAGACTGTAAGCCTATTCTTCCAACTAATACTAGCCACTTAACAAATATTTATTGAGAATCTATTAATGTTCCAGGCTAGTGGCTCAGTGGAAAAGAACCCTCCTGCCAATGCAGAAGACCTGAGTTCAATCCCTGATGAGGAAGATACTCTGGAGGAGAAAATGGCAACCCACTCCAGTATTCTTGCCTGGACAATCTCATGGATAGAGGAGCTTGGTGGGATATAGTCCGTGGGGTCACAAAAGAGTTGGACATGACTTAGGAGCTAAGCAACAAATGCTTCTGATATATCAGAGAATAGAACAAAGACTACTGTTCTCATGTAACTTGATTTTCTAGGGCGGTGAGGCTGACAATACATCATTTTTTTTATATGATGATAAGCAAACAGCCAACTGATTGGAAAAGACCCTGATGCTAGGAAAAAAAGAGGGTGGCAGGGGATGAGATGGGTGCATTACTGACTCAATGGACATGAACTTGGGTAAACTCCAGGAGATAGTGAGGGACAGGGAGACCCTGTCATGCTGCAAACTACGGGGTTGCAAATTTAGCGACTGAACAACAGCAAGCAAAGCATGCTGTGTTCTGTGAGGCAAAAGAAAAAAAAAAAATACAGCAAGATAAAGGGAATCAGAAGTACTTGGAGAATGGGGAGGCCAGGTTGCAGTATCAAATTCGGTGACCTGATACATACATCTCAAAAGGGTATTGAGAGGTGAAATTTGAACAAAGACTTGATGACTATGAAGATGTTAGCCAAGTAGATCTCTTTGAGATTGGAGAATTTCATGTAGAGAGAGGCAAGAACTTGCCTAATGTCTGCAAGGCAACCCAGGCAGGTGGGTTTGCCAAGGGCAGAGTAAGGAGGCAACTGATATGAAATGAAGTCAAAGTGGTAATCTGGCAAGGATTTTACAAATTAATTTGATGTCATTTGGAGGATATTGGCTTTCGCTAAGTTCAATGGAAAACTATTGCAGGCATAAGCAGAGAAATTTTATAAGAAATAATTTGCTCAATGGAAAACAGATTTTGGGGTGCAAAGGTACAAAGTCTGGGAAATCCATATAGACACTACTGTAATAATTAAGGCTTGGACTAGGGTAGCAGTAGATGTAATGAGAAGAAGTCAACATGCTATACATATTTTAGTGATAGAATCAACACTGTTTCTTAAAGGAACTGGATTTGGGGTATGAAAGAAAGATGAGAATGAATACACGGTTTGAGATCTGAGAAAATGGTGCAAGAAATTGCTTCAATAGAGATTTAAGGTTTATAGATGGAGCAGGCTTGGGGTAGTTTGTGGACTTCTGAATTAAAGGTGTCCATTAGATATGCATGTGGAAATGCGGAGTGGAAACTTGGATATAGTCTGTAGTTTCGCTCTGATATGTGTATTAGAGATAAATGTGAACCCATGTTATGTGGGATCTGAATCTTTCACAATTTTAGAGGACATCTTTGTCCTCTACATTCAAAATTATAAACATAAAATTAGGTAGAGGGCCTTGTAATAAGCCTGTGCAGGCGAAGAATCTTAAGGTTTAAGCTTCATTGTATGCATGCTCAGTCACTTCAGTCATGTCCAACTCTTTGTGACCCTATGGACTGTACCCTGCCAGGCCCCTCTGTCCATGGAATTATCCAGGCAAGTACAGTGGAGTGGGTTTCCATGCCCTCCTCTAGGGGATATTCCCGATCCAGGGATCGAACCCGGGTCTCTTGTGTCTTCTGTATTGCAGGTGGGTTCTTTACCACCAAGCCACTGGGGTAGCCCTTAAACTTCATTAGTTCACAGTAAACCTGCTTCTCAATGAAAACGTAAATTTTGCATATGTCAGAACATAAAAGCCAAGGTGGTATATGAGGAGGAAGAAAAGTATACATCCAGAACGAGTTTCAAATATGAAGACCCACTTACTGCAACATTAAGAAGGATGATGGGAGGAACTAGCAAAGGATTTTGAGATGAAGCATAGGGCATGATACAAGAGGAAAAAAAAGATTGTGCAATAATATCCTGGAAGTCAAGTAATGAAAGTACATCAAGTAATCAAAGTACACCAAGAAAGTAAAACTGACAAATGATAACAAATACTGTTGATAGACCAAGTTCCATGCAGATTGAGGACAACTGAAATTAATCATGGGATCATCTCTGATGTCCTATGCAAACAGTTTTAGCAGAATTGTGGAGGCAAAAATCTGACAGGAATGGATTTAAGAAAAAAAATGAGAAGACAAAAAATTGGAAAACAGAGAGTAAACACTTTTGTGAGTCTTGCTACAAAGTAGTGTAAGAAATACAGCATTAGCTGGTGAGGGAAGTGAGATTAAAAGAAGTTTTGTTTTGTCTTTTAAGATGAGAGAAAAGACAGATGTATGTATGCTCATGGGAATGTTACAGAGGTAAAAAACTTGACAGATGAGAGAGATGGCACAATTGGTGAAGAGAGGACCTTGAGTAGAGAAAAAATAATGAGCCTTTAACTTGTAACTGAAATTACTTATTTTAAACAGAAGCAGGCAAAGTTTATCTATGGTAACAGATGAGAGGTAGAATACGTGGGTACAGGTGAAGCTGTGATTTTGTGAAAGTTTTCTTTCTTTTTTTTTCTTTAACAAACAGGTCATCATTCTTTATTAATTCTCCTTTAAATTTTAAGAACCTCAAGATTAAAGTTGCTAAATTGATTTCTGGGTCAAAAACAGGGTTTTTTTTTTGTTTTTTTTTTTTAACCTCAAGAAAGACAAGCCCACAGAGCTCTGCCAGCAATCAAAGTTTTCTTTTTATTGCTTTCATTTTTCTCAGTCAAGTAGGAAGTAAGGTGATGAGCCTGGAGTGAGGATAGAGCAAGAGACCTCGGGGTGGCACAGACAATTCTTATATGGCTTCACGATCTTACTCCCGTGGGGTTACGCCTTGCAGAGTTCCCTCCATTTAAGTGTGAGGAGAAACTGTGACCTGATTCTAACCCACAGAATATGGCAAGGGGATGGAATGTCACTACTCTGATTAAATTTCACTGTATGGTAAAAGAGAAAGTAATTCTTACGTTTAGGTTCAATAAGACTTCATGGTGCTAACATACAATGGGGAGAGATAGATGCTCCTGCTGTCTGTGAAACGCCAGCACAGTGGGTCCCGCAGCAGGAAACCTGGGTAGCCTCTAGACTCGGAGATCTTCCTCTTGTCAACAGTCAACAAGAAGTTGGGGTCCCCAGGCATACAGCTACAAAAAACTGAATGTTGTCATCAACCTACATGAACTTAAAATCAGATTAGTCTTCAGTCAGGCCTCCAGATGAAAATAAACCCTAGCTGATACTGTTGATTGCTGGCTTTTGACTCTTGAGCAGATGACTCAGCTAACAGTGCCTTTGACTTCTGATCCACTGAAAACTGAGGTGATAAATGTGTGCAGCTTAAGCCGATAAATTTGTGGCAGTCTGTTACACACAAAAAACTAATACAGGTGTTGAAATGAGACAAGAATTTACGAAACAGACATTCAGAGAGTAAAAAAGTGACTGGGCTTATGATTACCTGACAGAATTAGGGGGTCATTTGAGATCTGTGGTCATGAAACTGAAGTGGGGCCAGTGATTTTCATTTGTTTTTTCCTGTAACTACAGCAAGGGTTCTATATATGAGTTACCTACTTTCATTTGTTTTGTATATTGTGCTATTTAATTTCAAATTTCTTATTATATAAATATCTATAAAGCACATGCTTCTGAAAATATTCTTTTTACTTTTCTTGAAATGTGAGAAGAATCCCAGGAGAGCTAACAATCATGAACCTAAAACTAAGACTGGAATTTAATTTTTGGCACCGTTGATTGATTAACAAAACCATTCTGTTGAATCAAAGTGACTGAAAAATGTAGAAAGATAACTTATAATTGGTCAAATCCAACTGATTCTGTTTTTTATCTTTTTAAAGTTTAATCACATTGATCAAGACTTTAACTTTATTTCTATCCATATATTTGCTTCTTAAAGTTCCAAAGTGTCAAACTTGCACCGTGCAATATGCACAGACAAAAAAGTGTAGGTTGTAAAAATTAGCCCTAACTTTCTTTCTTAATAGGGAAATAATAGAAATCTGATTTACAAGTTAGACAACAAGTAACTTTGTACTCTCACTTGAGAAGAAAACAACTACAGAGCATCTAAAACTATCTTAAAAAGCTTACATACATGTTGATTATAGTATTTTAGTGTTGAAAATGCAGCAATATCAGTATCACAGAATCTTTCTTTAAAGATAAAACTTAGTTTAACTAAGCTGTTTTATGCTGTATTAGTTACCATTTTAAAGAATAATCTTATTTTCATCATTTGAAAGAAATTTCAGAAAAAATAAGTAAACAGCTTACACTTCTATGGTGAGTAGTACATTCTAGTGCCATTCTAAACATAATGAATTTATTATCTCAATTTCACAGAAGGGGAACCTGAGGTCCAATTTACTCAGCAAATAGCAGAACAAAGATTTGATCATAAGCAATTAGGCTCCAGTAAACTTTTAACCACCATTCTATAAGGCTTTTCATATGATAATCCTTCAGTTTTCCAGGGGAAATTATTACAGACTCATAACATTGTAGTCTGATCTGTGAAAACAGTCTGACTTGTGGAAATATGAAGGTAGGAAGGTAAAATTCAGTATGTATTGAAGCATCATAGTCATCTTTAAAAGAACAGAGAAGATTTTTAAACACCGAAACTACAGAAAAAACTTATTTTCAATGTACTTTTTGTGCTTTTTATTTTGGGGTTTTTTAAATATTAATAGTCTTTTATAGTTCCTTTTATTAGTTTGTAACACAAACCATTTAGTCTAAAGAAGACTCAATCACAACTCACTTAGCCATTATTGATGAAATAGCACAAACAGCTGTCTAAACTGCTTTATATTGGTTTATGAAAATTCACATGGAGAAAGTCTGCAGTGGTTTTTAACAGCAGAGGACATCAGATTAGCTATAAGACATAAACAATAATTTTAACATAAAACTACAGACATACCTGCTAAACTGCTGGATAAGGATAAAGTGAAAGTACCAGAAATGAAAGTCATATTATTATAGGCTTAAGAGTCTATTTTAAATCTGGAGAGTTTAAGATGATCACGTTAGAACCCATTTTTCTATCTTGGTTATTACTCTTATACATCTAAGTCAATTTTAGTGAAGCTGAATTAATTAGGACTATCCACAAGAAACAACTGTGAGCTATCTAAAGACTGAATGAACAACAAAAACCAAATTATCTTCTCTACTACAACATGAATAGAGTCTATTGGGAAATACTGTAGGGAACGAAATAATTACAGACTATTAATAACATAAAGATGGAAGAGAACTATAATTCCTTCAATGAATTTAAGGATTTTGTTTTGTTATTTTACATCTTGCCTCAAGTTATCCAGAAGGTATTATGCTTGTTTGTACAAGAATAGAAGAAAACAAAGTATAAATAAAATAATTTTACTAACTGATGACTGTGGACAGAGTATAAAAACACACATGACTTAATTTTACAAATTAGAAAAATATCCAGAGGTGGATCTGTTAACATATTTAGAGGGTAAAAATATTATATCAGTAAACCTTAAAAAAATTACCTTTTTAATAAATCATTTTATAAAAATCATGTTTCCATAAAATAAATACAAGAAAATACAAATCTAACTTTAAAGACAAAATTATTGTCGGTTTTTCTTTCTAGATCCAGAATTTTTTACTTTTTATGTTGAGAAAAATCATTTGTTTCTAATGAGCATTGTACTCATTTGTCTTGTCTTTATTTGGAAGAGAATGAAGCAGAAGAGGAACACTAAAAATATAAAGTCAATTGTTTTCACAATAGTTTTCTAATTCATATAATTAAAACTCATAAGAGAAAAAGTATGAGTGAAAATGTATATACACTTTTCCAACTTCATGCATCAATAATACAAGCTTGCTTCTCACTTCATGTAGCACCATTACCTTTAAAGAAAAGAGATGTGTTTCATCACTAGCGATGTGTACTTTTTAATCCAATTTACTGGGGCTAAAATGTGAGCATTATCAAGGATTTTTGTTTGAAGGGAAGACTACTGCATAAAATAAAAATCAAGCTCCTACTACAGAATAACATTCTAAATGTTAGTTTTCCCTCCAGTTATTCAAAAAATTTTCCTGAGGTTGCAAAAGTATTAGAATCAATAAATGAGCAAAATAATTCAGATAGGCTTATCTTAGATCATATGCAAAAGCCACACTTAATATATTTAGCAAATATAGCTCAAAGTTAATAATTAGTCAACTGCATGAAAAATATACTAAAAAGATAAGCTCATTTAATATTTAAGTAATTCCATAAGGCTTTATATTAGTAAAAATGTGGAAATATTAAAGAAAATTATATTTCTCACCTAAATGAAGCTCAATTCAGACAAAATGAAAATGTGTTTAATCATTTTAATAAATATATTTTCAACATTTCTCATGTTAAAGTACAGTAAGGCTCTGAATTACACATAATATTTTAGATGATTTCCTTAAATGTGCCAGAAATAACTACATTTTTGAAGAATGTCCTACAAATATTCAGTACCAAAACAATCATCAAGTCAAACTAAGATATATTTCTCATTGCAAAGTCTGCCACTCCAGCAAAGAAAATGTATTATTAAATTCTAAGAAAGTACCATTTCTTGAGTTATTAAACAGCATTAAAATGATCACAAACACCAATTTCCAGTTACTCTTAGATTGCTAGAAATGTTTTTCATCAAAAGTTTTAAACTGTTACACAGTAAGGCATATCTGAAATAAAAAACAAAGAAAAATGCATTCACATTTAAAGATATACCTTTGCTCAATAATTCATATTTATACATTCATTTTTTTACATATATGATATTCTTAATTTATATACCAGGAAGCCTAGGAAGAAACAATAAGGGAAATAATAAACACCAACTCAATAAATAACCCTCAGAGTTCCATAAAGTCAAAATTTTAGGGGGAAAATCCAAAATTCTAGTAGTCTATCATCTGAGTCTATTTTTGCTATCTAAAGCTAAAAATGCATATAAATTTTCAGGAATAACTGGTATTTCTTTCTCAGGTTATTTGGAATCTGATCATGGTGCACAAATGTGAATGAACGAATACATCCTTAACCCACCAGTATCTTTTTCTCCAGTGTGCAGGCAATCACCCGTGAAAAGTATGGTGTAGATGACAGGATGATACTGTACCTGATTAGCTCTGGAGGTGGTCATGGGATCAGATGGAGAGGACTTGGTGGTAGTTGGGGAAGATGGCAATGTCTGGGAATAAAGCAGTTCAGGAGCAAATCAACCTTTATAAGCCTTAAACTGATTATTTAAATAAAACAAAACAAAATAAAATGTAATATAACGAGAACAAAATCCTATGAACAAATTTTTCTCCTATTCATTTAAATTTAATGGAATTTAAGGTCAATTAAATAACTAATGCATGTAAATACGCATGCATAAGCATGTAAAAATAAATTCATGACTTGAAATCATGATGGTGACTGATAAAAATTCACATGAGTATTAAAGGTATCCTGACCATATTCATGAATAGTAGTCTCTTTTCTTTCCCTTTTGTTTTCTTGGGGGAAAAGAGATCTTAAACAAAAATTCAATAAATTTAATGAGTAAAACTGAAAGTCATTTTCCTATCAATGAATACAGTCGGGGATTGAAAGAAGTGGTGAAATGAAGTTTACTTTGGCATAAAAGTATCCACCTACTTAATATGTTGAACATCACCAACAAGTTGATTCCACATGAATTTAGGGTTCCATACTTAAAAGCAATTAAATTTGCAGTTCTGAGTTCTTAATATCACATTATCTTCTAAAACATTAATTTTTAATAAATTTAGAGCCCGTCTGAAAATGTAAACATTAACCTCATATTAATAAACAAGTAACTAACAGCATTTTAACAAATTGCTGTAATTTTTTTATTATTTGTGCTAAACACTAAAAATTTGTATAGATGAGGTGTATAATATTTTGTAGCATTATCAGCCTGTGTTGAAAATAAGCACAAAAATATTAGGAATCAAATTTATTGTTCATTTCATTTTTAAACACATATACATACTATATATAAAACTATATACAAAACACGTCACATGAGACCATAATATTCTTAAGGTATTTTTAAAACTTCTTATGTCTAATAGAGTAACCTAAAAGTGTATGTAAGATGTTTTTATCTTTTTAAAAAGGTATACTTTGACTTGACAAATTGTATCACTTAAGTAGCATCTTCAATAGATAATATTTCTTAATATATGAAATGGGGTAGTTTTATAGTATGGACAAATTCTATACATAAATTATGTTTTATATTAATATCTACCCTCAAAATTACTCAGACATGAGCAAAAGCATAACTTTAAAGGTTCAGCAGTGTCAGGAAAAGCAGATAAAATTACTTAAGTCAGTCATATTTACACATTTAATATTTCATAAGTCCTAACTGGGATAGAAAAAAGTTTTTAAGAGTAAAAGAAAGGATAAAAAAATTCATAGGCTCCTGCTTAATTCACTGCTCTCAAGTAACAAATTAAGACTGCTTCTAATGTCTGATCATGTTTTAAACAGTTCAGGGATTCTTGATTCTTCTTTAAAACCTTGAGGAAAACGAGACAATGCATAGTCATACCAATATTTTTGTTAAATCATATTTTAAAAGGGAAGAAGAGCTGCATACCTCACAAGAGAAGGAAAAAAAAACCTTCAAATCCGTTGTTTTCTGTTTTTGCTATTTGTAATAAGTTCACTTTATAAAGTCATTTCTCCAGAGAGAATTTCATGAATAGTCATTAATAACTGCCCTACTATTTTACTTTCCATGCAATACTATGCAGAAACATATGCTACTGACTTTGTGAATATTCTATGTACTATGAACTGAACAGTAATTTCCCCACCTCTGGTTACAACTGCCACTGTACAGATTCCCTGGGAGTAGTTAACATATATTTTAAAATATGTTCTTTGTTAATCTCAGCATAATTATAAGATTGTTGACTAAATAGATGTGAAATAAATCTAGAGGCCATCTACCACAACACAGGTTAGAAGCTAAGTTCATTAATCTACAGAAGCATAAGGTATATGTGGTAGGTTCTTCTATTTTCATCAGAGTAAAATCAACTTGAAGGATCACAGGTTCATTATGACAGCCATCTTGCCCTAGATATGGATTCTCTTGAAATACTGCAAAGAAATATGTAGAAAAAGTAGTAACATCAGTGACTCAAACTTTGTGATCACTAAGATCAATACTATCTTTTTTCAATTTATTTAATACTTTTCTTTTTACTTGGCATATATGTGAAATATTGGGCATGTATTAGTAACTGATGCAACTCATATTCATTGACACCATCCTTAATAATTCTGAGGATACTTCCTTAACTTCTAGGAAAATATTAACATGTATAAAACCACTAAGGCTTTGGTTATTACAGAATATAATACTTTAAGACTTTAATATTTTAAATAAAACAGGTGATAATCAAGTTTGGGCTTTAAGGGATTCGATTTTGCAAATGTCACAATCAATTGTTTCTAAATTTTTTTTTGTTTAAATTCTTAAAATTATAAACATGTAATGTGGTAATAAACACATGATTAGTTTTCTAGTTATCTATTACTTACATAGATATTCTTAAACACAAAGAAATCTCCTTTCTTTACAAATTTAAGCTCTAGCAATGAAGAGAATCCAGAAAGTTTGTGTTTTGGTTGATTTTTTTAAATACTAGTTGTAAAAATTGTTCTGATAAGCAGATAAATGTAAATATATTAATGTCTGTAAAATATTCTATTAATTAGATTAAAATACAGTTTTGAAAGTTGTTCTCAACCACACAAACAGATCAAAGTCACAGAAATAATTTCATGTTCAATATGTTTATTTTTCTAATATTTTATAAACACTTGTTTATTTATATTCATAATACAGACTGAAAATTTAAGTGGTTTCAAGTTTAAAAAAATCCCCTAGTAAAATTTCTGATATACATCTTGAAGATATAACTACTGAATATCCATATAGCAACAATATATTAAAATGTGTTAAGTGATATTTATAATGGGTATATACAGTTAAGAACTCTTTCTAAGTGAAAGTGAAGTAATTTCAGTCATGTTTGACCTTCTGCAACCTCATGGACTGTAGCCTGCCAGTCTCCTCCATCCATGGCATTTTCCAGGCAAGAATACTGCAGTGGGTTGCCATTTCCTTCTCCAGGGGATCTTCCTGACCCAGGGATTGAACCTGGATCCCTGCACTGCAGGCAGACTTTACCGTCTGAGCCACAAGGGAATCCCTTTTTAAAGTATTTATCAAGTAGTGATTATGAAGGGCACAGGCATTTTTTTTAGCACAATTTTATCTTTCAAGTGGAAAAGTATAACATTTCAATTTATAGGACATGAATGTCTTTAAGAATTCTGCTTTAAACGCTGAAGGCTGAATTACTTATTACAAAAAAATTTGAAGTAGTTTATAATTTTAAAATAGTGGATCCTTTGGAATGTAAGATAGTTTTTAAAATTCAAGATTTAATAAGTTATTTAATTAAATGTAGATTTTCCTAGGCTTTTGGGAACAAGAACTAAAAAGTGATTACACACTGTGAAATGCATTCTTGTTAACAAGTGGCAGTTTTGCTGGACCAGAGAGTATTACTATAAATATAAACTCCACAATAAATAAGCTTACCTTCAAGCAAATCTATAATAATAGACTGTCAAGGTCTATCACAGGTACAGTGAAAACAGCAATGAACAACAAATTTCAATTTTAATTTGGAATAGGTCTGTTTTGAGTTCTGTTAAATAAATCTGCATACTACTCCATAAAAAATAATGAATCAACTATTTAAATATGGAATTGTCATCTTTGATTTTTCATCTTGACACATATCCAGCCTTCTCCCAATATCTGAACTACCTGGAACTACTTAGCCCTAATATAAACTCATGTTGTCTGATTTCAAAAGGTCTTTTACAATTGATTACTAGTCCATATCTTATTTTCCTCATAATCACTATTCTGTACTTTTATCTTTCTTCTCAGCTATTCAGTCCCATGTATCTTATATTCTTTTCAATTGATAGTTTTTATTACCTGAAAGAGATCATGATTTTCCAGAATGAGCTTCCTTATCTACTACAATTGAATTCATTTCAACCTTTTCAATTTTCCAAACCACTTTTCCCCCATCTTCTCATTCTTTTCATCGTAGACAAAACTGTGATATTCCAGACTTCCTACTCTTCATGAGCTATGACCTTAACACCCTATAATCTTTCCACCACTCTTGACTCATTTTGTCCCTTAATAATCTCATCTGTATTTGGCATCCCCAATTTCTCTTCCTTTTCAAACTCCTTTTTATTCTTTAACATTAGCCATTCACTCTTTAGTAGCAGGGTAGTTATGTGAATCTTTCTGATCTAACTTGTATTTTTCTCCTTTTATATCCAAACTTTCAAGTCAGCAGTTCCCACACTTCACAGCTTTTTTTTTTTCTTTTTAGCTGACCAGTCTTTTTACCTTTAGGATGTACTATTATTAAGAAATAATGACTGTTTTCTCAACATAGAACTGAAACTGACTTTTAGAATCTCCAGTGATATCTATTTAAAAAAGTTATTTTTGAACTTTTATTTGGGTATTTGATCTTTTTTAGCATCTTTCCTTATACTTCCCTTATTTTCTCCTTTTTATCTTTATGATTAATGAGGAGCACTTACTAGGAACCAGGTACAGATATAGTGGGTTAATGCAATACCCTTATAGAAGAGGTTACTATTACTTTCCCATGTTATAGGTAAAGAAGTCAAGGTGTACAGAAGTAAAACAGCTTGTTCCAATGTACACAACTGGTAAATTAAAAAAGAGGCAGAATTTGAACCCTGGCAGACCTATCCCAGATCCTATGCACCTAACCATTATACTATAATACTTCTGAGTTACTTTTTTAAAGTAACTGTTTCTCTATCCAATTTGTTTGCTTTTTTTTTCCTCGCCTACAATGAAGGTGTAAGTGAAATTATCACTGATACTGCAATTAAGGGTCTATATTTTCAGTTTTAAATTCTCACCTATGCTTCTAATCAAAGACTACTTTAAGGAAAAAAAAATGTTACATACAACTTATTCAACGTGCCTGAAACAATCATACAAAAATATTGTCTCAAATAGATGCCTGACTAGTTGCTTCCTAGAACTTAACATTTTGCTAGGCTCAAAACCACTAATGGTCATTTTTTATTCCTTCCTCATCATTTTACAACTAGAATCAAATCAGTACCAAACTCTTACAGACCTCACTTTGAAATATCTTTTAACTTCAAGCATTTGTCTCAACTTTCACTACCAGAGGAGATTAAGTGCTCATCATCTTGTTCTTAAAATACTGCCTAGTCTCTTCACCTTGATACAGGACTTTCTATTTTGAACAAGGTCCTTTTCCTGCATATGTTTATTTAAGAGTCCGAAAAGTCCTAGAAGAGAGAAGTCTATTGGATTTTGTTTTATCTGCATTATCCAAACTTGGAGGCCATACAGATCAGTATTAAGATCAATTACCAGTTACATTTCCTTGGGTAAGTAAATTTCTCTAAGCATCAGCTTCTATAACATGGACTCTATACCTGCTTCAGAGGAATTTTGTAGCAGATGAATGAAAGGTTTTAATAAATGTTAAGTGCATAGCACAATGGCTAGCACAGAAACAGAGTAAGCACCATATACATCACTATTATCACTATTACTGAATCTTCATTGAATCATCTTCAATGACCATAAAGTATCCTTTTTTCCTGACAGATTAATGTCTCCTGGATTTGTATGACATAAGAGAAGCTTTAAAAAATATTATTTTATAAACCTTCAAATCTAAGATCTGCATAGTAGATCACTCAGTAATTGTCATAATTATCTTCCTCTCCTACCAATAGCTATTCCTACAAGCACTCTAAGACTGTGTGTGGAGTTTTAGCACAGAAGAAAACAATGTGTAGAAGTACCTCTTTTTCTTTTTTTCATAACCTCCAAGAGAATTTAAAAGGGAAAGTATTAGAAGAATTCGTAGTCTGTAGGATACCGTTTGGCCAGACATCCATGACTTGCCATTATCTGATTCCATACAACTTATCTAACATTAATTTCCTCTAAACTACAACACAAATGTCCCACTCCTGTCAAGATAATTGCTTTACTATTCAACAATTATGGCATCTTTCTTCTCAAATCCATATTGCTTCATCTGCCTAAAATAAGCTTTTTCTCTTTTCTCCTCCAACCAGGCAATTCCTGTATAGCCTTCAGAGTCCAGTTCAAGTTTTTACCTCTTTCACAAAACCAAATGTCACTCTAGCCTACATTTCTTTTACACTCTGCCAAACTTTTATGGTACACTGTTTATATTGTAGTTTTGGTATATACATGCAGTTTTATATCTATATTAGTTATATTGAGCATTTATGATCTCATAAACTAGCTTGAGAGAGCAAGGGTTATAATTTAATATATTCTGCAATTCACTAAGAAGGTATTTAATAATTTATAATTGAATGAATGAATGATGAACAAATTATGAGCTAATCTTGCCAATTTTTTATGACGAAAATAAAATCCTTTGAGCTAAATGAGATTTTTGGTATCTTAATTTAATTTTTAAATACAAAATAATTATAAAGATTTCTGTAACTATTTCTTTCTTAATGCAGTTTTTCTTAAAAATACACTTGACTCAAAAAAAAAATAAGTAAATAAAACCCACTGAAAGTCTGTCATAGACAAAGGATGTTAGCAAATGCCAACTATCTTACTAATCTATCATTTCTACCATGTTTTGGGGTTCATTATGTTGACTCATGAGGTATAAATAACCATACTTAAGAGGGGGATTTGAGTGACTTATAACAAGAGGAAAATTTTCAATAATCTTATGAGGAAAAAAAAAGGTTACAAGTACAAAATTCAAAACATAAAAAGGTGGAAATGAGAACATGGACATCAAAAACCTGGGCTAAGATGTGCACTAGGAATGAGTTTCTAAGGAAAGTCTAAATTACCTGAAGATCATTGAATGTCTCTGCTATTTGCACATCTTAAAACTAGGAAATAAGAATGTTCTATGTGGCAATTAATATGTTTAATTCTGGCTTATTGGTTCCTCCTGTGTATCTGTTTCTCAAAGAAATAAGCATGACAGTATTATGTACTTCATGACAATCTGATTTTAAAGCTATAGAATATAAATTATATACTTTGATTATTCAATAAATATTATCATCATTTTGAATATATAAAATATTGGAGTCCCTTCCTATCAGCAAATAAATATTTCATTTAAAACAAACAAACAAAGCACATCTGAGAGTAAAGAACTACATAGTTCACATCTAATATCTAAAGTTGGATGTAAGGCTATCATGCTAGATTTCAAGATTCTTCTGTATGAGACTTGTGAGATCAGTATGTATTATTTTTCTAAAAACTTATACTTGGCTGATAATTCGTTCAGTCAATAAAGTTTCATTTGGAGAGAATATTCTGGTTCATGCAATTTATTTAGTAACCAACTGTATCTATATCATATAATTCAGAATATTTTATAAAAGTCATAATAGTATATTGTATAAAACCAGAACTTTTTAAATTTCAAAAAGTAGATTTCTTATTTTTTGTTATTCAATTATACATATACACATATATTATTTTTGAAATTACTTTCCATTATAGGTTATTATATGATATTGACTATAGTTGCCTGTGCTATACAGTAAACCTTTGTTACTTGTTGCATATCTATTTTTTTTAAATTAGAAATCCAGCATTCTATTCATATGAAGTCAAACAAGTGGAATCAAAATGTCATGAATTTTTTAGTTAGGCAAAAATTCATAAGTTTTCTAAAATACATATACTATACATATTATATATATATGTATACAAAAGCTTTTCTACTATATGCTTGACAAAATTATAACTTTTAAAGCAGATTTATTTGTTTAGAACTGACTTTCTATTTTAAGTCCAAGTTACATATAAATTATACTTCTTTAGTAAACAAAATCTTATATTATCAACCATAAAAAATAATAAATATGTTGTAACAAACATTAGGAAAATATAATTGCATATCCAATATTAGTTCATTTCTATGAGGATCTACATTTTCTGGCTCTAGCAATTTTTAAAATTCTAATTTTATTCTTTGCATAATCTTAACTAGAAGAAAGTGTTTTAAAAATGTTTAAAGAAGTTACTTTAAAAATTAACTTCAGAGTTGAAGTCCAAAGGGAATGTAAATGTTAGGTGAATGACTATCATTTTAAAAGAAATATTATTATTAGTCTATGTACTAAAAGCTAAAAATTATATAGAATTATATAAAATATACTTTTATCTGTTCCATTATAAAATAATTTCTTTTAGATATAATTATTTTATACTGGATTACCAGCATAATTTCTCCAGAAATAAAATAGTGGTAATTTAAATTTATTTGTTGTTGCTCAGTCGTTAAGTCATTTCCAATTCTTTTGACTTATTATTTAGACAATGATCCAACAAAAAGTTTCACATTGTAAAATAGGATACCTACCTAGAAAGTTAGAGAATCTCAAATTTAGAGCATAAATAACTCTGTTGATCTACAGTATCATGGAAACATGCTCAAGCTCTCATCCAGATTTTTTGGGTAAATTTTTCAAATTTTACATTTTTAAGGAACCGTTTAAGTATTAAATGTATTACTCTACTAAATTTAGAGTACTCTTTTAACGAATCTTTTAAAATAATACTTTCACATCACTATTGATTACATGAAAATATTAAATAATAATAATTTCAATTTCATGAATATCTTATAAGGTTTAGAAATGAATGTAAATATGCAAAATTAAATCAATCACCATTATTTTTTAACCACTTATTTTGAATTCAAATAACATTATCTGAACACAGCAAGTAAAAATAGAAATGAACCAAATATTTTAAAATTCTGGCTTTCATAAATCTGTACTGACACTGGACAGATGACAACCTATAAATTTCATTTGCCACAGAGAAAGTCAGTTTTCACAATGACTCACAGACCATTATTTGACGGTATTATTACAAAAAAAAATTCATTCATATCATTGTGCTGAATATATTGCCAGTTATACAGTACTCAAAGTATATTTCATGTTTTACCTTTTAAAAAAAAAAAATCAATACATTCACTGCCTTCCCTAAGTGTTTAAACTTACAGAAACTACAAAAGAAATGTAAGAATTAATAGGCTGGATTAATGCTGAAAATCAACAGACCCTACACTTTAGTGCCAATTCTGTAAATTCTTAGCCCCAGGTGATTTTAATTCAGAGGTCTTTAAACTCATACTTCTAGAATTTAGATAAATTTAGATTAAGTCATGGTACTGCTTTCAATGCATCACGTTTTAACTTATTCTTTGCGTTTACCTAGCATAGATAAAAATTTCAAAACTATAAATGTTTGTGAAGAATAAAAAATATCTACTTATGCTTAGAAGTTTAAAATATTTACCTTCTGCCATGTGTAAATGAAAAGACACTTCCTTGAAAAGTTATGAAAGGTTACAAATTGAAACATTTGATACTGACAAGGAGCATAAAATGAATGATCTTATATGGTGTAAAAGCTACCTACTCATGATCTAAATAAACATGGAAGGATTTTTTTAAATAGTATTAAAGGAAAACTTAAACTTGTCTTATAATTTGAAAATATATAATGATTAATTTCTCTATTTGTATTTGATTAGACACCCTTACATTTATCAATATATTGGGAAAATTATAATAAATTCCTAACACTGGCTAGTATATTTTTTCAACTCAGAAACATGAAATTAATAAGATTTTGAGCTACATTTCAAATTTATTACAATGAACATAAATATTCTGTAAATTAAATATTCTGTGAATGAATGAATAATACATTTCTTTTGAAGGCATAAAAGCTATCAATATGATCACAAATTAAGAAGCTAACTATAAAAAGGCAAATGCAGAAACAATCATAATAAACATAAAGTATCAAATAATTTTGAAGATTTAAAAGAGCTTAAGGGGAAGAATCTGCCTTATTTTTACATTAAAGAATGTCATTTTTTTCCTACATAGTGTCTGTCATTATTCAATCTTAAAAACTAACATTGTCTTTTATCAAGTAAAAGTTTTGTTACAGAAAATCCCACACATTAAAAATAAACAATGGCCCTTTATGACATATATATAAATACTGTACAAGTTATACAGAACATAATAGCTGATTTGTAACAAAGAACTGTTTGCTAGGTACAAAATTTACTTATACATATTTGTCTATAAAAAATACTGAACATGACAATTAAATTGACAAAACAGGAGTTTCTATGCGTAACTATACTAGAGACTAAAAATATTGAGAATATGGTATTAGGAATTTTGAGAATGTAGTCTCAATTTTTATACTTTATTTTAAATGTGATATAATTTTAAATAGGTTAAATTCTTATAAATTAATCAGATTTGTATCTATAATTTTTAAAAGGGCACTATAAAAGAAATGAGCCATAACTGCTCCTCAGTGTAACACTAATAAATGAGTAATTCGATCAATAAATAAACTGATCAATCTAAAGAAGAGGCTCTGGTAATCTTTAAGTAAATAAGTGACAACTATTATGTTTTAAGTATTCTTAGGGAAAAACTTTATATGCTAAACCTTTAAGGCTTCTTTAATAAGGAATTCATACTACACTGTGGATATCTGTCTTTGATTTCCCAACTAAACACTCACTTGTTTGATGCGATCTGGGTTAACGGTGGTCTGGGGTTGTAGAATGCTGACTGGTTCTGTCTTGGCCACATTTTGGGGCATTTCTCGAATTTTTTCTGCAATGAATCCATGAACTGCATTCAGTGCTTCAACTGTTCCCTGGATCAAGCACACTCGTTCAGTAGTACCTGTGGACAAAAGATTTAAGTTTCAGAAAATTTCCTCTCTCACTTTGTATGCTTTTCATAGAAACTATAAAAAAGGATGATATACTAAGGCCAATAAAATCATGTACAATGTAAAACTCTAAATCTCAAAAACGGCCAGCAGAACCAGAAACCATGAGAAGTTTCGAGTACATCATTCACTGACATAACCAATACTTTCTGAGCACTTATAAAAGAACTTAGGTTAGAAACCAGTAACACAAAGATGAGGACTTCCAAAGTGTATATGCTAACAGACATCAAACCAGAGAATTATAAGATACTATGATATGAAGAAATAATGGAAGTTATCTACATGGATGGTACACATGGATGGTATATACTTAAAAAAAAAAAGAGCATTTAAATTAGTGGAGAGAAGGGTTCTTGGAAAGCTTACAAAGTAAGTAAGTTTCTGAATTTTTACCACCTTTTCTTCATGTACTCTGTTCTTCTTTTAATCACAGCAATAACATTATCTGACATTTTCTATTTGTTTATTTATTTTTGTTTGTTTCTACTAGAATGCAAGCTCTCAGAGAACAGTTAGTCTGTTTTGCATTGTGCTGTAGCTTCCCTAAAGCCTAGAGGCATCCCTGGCACATTATAGGTACATAACAGATATTTATTGGACAAATAATCAACCCTGCTTTTACTGATTATGCAATTTTAATAAGAATATCATAATTAAAAACAAACTTTTAAACTATTTTTCATTTGAAATTGATGAATAATTGTAAAAGATACCATTAGTCTTATTTGCTTCATATCTAGTGAATAAAATGTAGACATATGATGTGAGACAAGACTAAAATGAAATTGGTTGGGTCTAATGCACAAATCCTATAGACTATTTTATACTATACAGGTATACATGAAGGCAATTAAAATAGTGATTAGTTTTTCAGACTATTTTGAGCCTCACTGCAGCAGCCTGTTCTTAAACTGTAATCTTCTGCTGAGCAGCTCAATACAGCAAACACATAAACTTACTTCTCAGACATCAGTATTCTTTTACTAAACAGTCATCAAAAAGTAAAAAGAATCTTTTAAAATATTTGTTTTTGAGCTAATATGACTCCAAAGTACTTAACACATATATCCGTTTCATACCACAGTTTCAAAATCCTAAGCCATTCTATAAAACATTTTAAAGTACATTTTGAAGGAAAAAAAAATGTGAAATTACACATTAAAAAAATTGCAAGGAGTTTATACTGCTTTAAGGATTGATTACCATATAAACCATTTCCCTAGCATTTAAAATTTTTTTAAAGAACAGTAAAAGATTATCACTCTTACCTTTAGAAAAAAGACATATCACAAGAATTGGGAGCAGGAATAAAAGAATAATATTATATATATACGCCTAAATTGGGGCTTCCCTCACAACTTAGTTGGTAAAGAATCTGTCTACAATGCAAGAGACCTGCGTTCGATTCCTGGGTTGGGACAATCCCCAGGAGAAGGGAATGGCAACCCACTCCATATTCCTGCCTGGAGAACTCCATGGACAGAGGAGCCTGGTGGGCTATATATAGTCCATAGGGTCATAAGAGTTGGAAATGACTTAGGAACTACACCACTACCACCACACTTGAATTAAATTATCCTGTTTTAAACCACAAAGATGCAAGTTTTTGAAAAGCTACATTTCCTAATTTGTACAAAATATTTCAATAGAAAGCAGTATCTTTTATTTGTGAGGAGGGAGACAATCCGAAACATATTCAGATTGTGAGTTTGAAGGCTTAATATTTCCTGTTTCTCCTAATCAGCTTTTCTCATCTTTGAGTATCTTGATGTATCTCTGTATCTATTCTTGGGTAAAAGGATCTAGTTTATTAGGGATACTCTAGGGAGTCTTTACAAGGTTGTATTAATTGTCCTATAAATGACTAGAAAGGATGAGAACTGATCAATGCAGCTCCTGTGAAGTGTTCTCATCTAAGTCAGCAGATAATACAAAACACAGATCGGATTACAATCCTGCTCTTGGAGACAACTAGAGTGCTCTTCTGGGGATGCCAAGACAGAAAAGGAAATCAGTGAGGCCTCAACAGAGATTTCTTAAAAATAAAACATGGTACTAAGTAACTAAAGGAACCATATGATCCATGTTGCTTTTAAAGTTCTAATTTAATAGAATACATACTGTGTCAGACAACACAGTAACCCCAATACTCTTCAGACTATACAGTCTAACAAGTAGTAAATGGAAATCACTGAGCCATAAAGAAATATGATTGTCTAAAACTGAATTTCACATAGCATGCATGAGACAATTTGGCAATAGTTTTTAGGTCCAAAGTAGCCATAAATATTCTTTCAAGATTAAATGATATCACTACCATTAGAACTACTACCAAAAAAAAAAAGGGAAAGAAAAAAGGAAATTGCAATTTCCCCAATGGGAACTGCTGTAATCCTCAGAAGAGATGCTGTCAGATTCTTCCACTGAACTCGAATGTCCTTTTCACTTAGATAACACAAAACTGTAATTTTTAGGAGAAAGTCACAAAGAAGGAAGAATGTCAGGTATATGACCAAACTGTGTAACAAAAATGAGCCTATAAATAATAAAAGTTGCTGTTTTTTTGTCATTTTACAGGCTTTCATGCTCCATTAGTGTCTAAACTGAACTATCAGTTATTTACCATTTTATTTAACAGTAGCATTTACTTCTCTTTGCAATAGACTAGCAACAAAATCTGGAAAAAATATATAAAAGTATTTGCTTATATTTACTATAATGTAAAGATACAGGTGTATAAGACACCATTAATTTAAAATTTTTAAGGGATACATTAGATAAACTCGTACAAGTAGGGACAAACATAGGCAGTGAAATCAGAAAGACTTTTCATTTCTACTTCACATGCCATATCATAAACTGAATAGGCATGTTTTAAAATTAGGTACAATTATAAGTTGCCATAGCAAAATTGTGATATACATTTAATAAAATATACCCACTTTGTGCTACTGTAATCTTGGACAAGTCACTTAAACTGTCCCTGCTCCTACCTAAGGCAATCTATAATCTGTGCAGTGGATCTGATCTCTCTTAACTCCCAAGTCCACTGTTTCTCCTAGCATCATTTTTTTCCATCAGACCTTGCCTATCAGCAGAAAAACATGTTATACTTTCTTCCATTTTTAAAGATCCCTCCTTTATGACAGAAAGAGAAAATTAGCTTTTTTGTAAAGCAAATGAAATACTTATTTTGGCAAAGATCATAAAATCATAAAATGAAAGGTTAATGGGAAATTTTCAATGGAAGCATCTGGAATCACCGACTGACTTCACTGATCAACATTAGCATGACTAACAGTGTGAAAATCAAGCAATGACGTGATGCAGTATGAAGCAGAGGGCACCAACTATAGAGGATGTATATCCAAATAGTTGAACATAAATCGAATCAAACAAATAATACTGAGGGACCTCCTTGGTGGTCCAGTGGTTAAGAATCCATCTTGCAGTGCAGGGCATGCGGGTTTGATCCCTTCTCAGGGAACTAGGATTCTACATGCTATCGAGCAACTAAGCTTGCATGCTGCAACTACTGAGCCCACATCTCACAACAAGAGAATCCATGGGCCACAATGAGATTTTCACAGAATTCAACAAAGATCTGACACAGCCAAATAAATAAATATTAAAAATATAATTCTGAAAACAGAGAAACAAATGACACCATGAGAAAGCAAATATACAAATCAAGAATGTAAGCTAGTCTACGAAACAATTAATCTAGTTTCTTCAATACAGGAAAGGATGTTCTTTAGATATAAAGAATCTAAAAAGACACAATAATCAAATATGAATTAGAATTTGACTGGAGCTAAATTCAAACAACTTTTATTTTTAAAATGGTGGCACTCTCATAAAAACAATAATAAATAGTATCAAAGAATTACTGTTAATTTTAACAGGTGTGATTATGGCTTCAGGGTGCTTAAGAAAGTTTTTTCTTTCTTTTTAGGTGCATATGCAGCTAAAATGACTGAAATTTGCTTCAAAATATTTTTGAAACAGCAAAAAATGTTACTCATATTACATATGCCAAATGTTATTCAAAATACATATGCCAAAATCTTGATATTAATGACAAATATGTAGGTTATAAGGAGGCTCATTCTTCTAAGTATATCTGAAATTTTATAAAACATTTTAAAGCCCTCCCTAGCCTTCTTTTAGTTACATGCAGCTCAATTTCTTTATCTCTCAAAATTTCCTGAATGACTTAAATACATGTATTTATACTTTTTCACCACCCATTCCTTTTTTCTTGACTCTGAGTTACTCCAATATGGCTTTTGTCCTACCACTCCACTTAAACCATTCATTACAGCCTTTTCTCGGTAAATCTAATTGTCATGCCTTTACATTGGCCTATGAGCTGCATATGACACCATTGACCACTCTGTTCTTTTGGTTTTCAGGATACCATATGGTCCTCATTTAATTCAATTCATTCATTCATTTGGCAAAAATCTATTGACTCTCCACTAAATCTTAAGTACTATACTCAATAATGCAATGGCCAAACAGATAAACCTGCTTTCATCGAGTTCTTCTCTAGTTCACTCAGACAGACATTATACAGAAAACAAATACATAGAAAATATGAAATAAAATTAGTACTATAGAAAAAATTTGGGAACAATACCAGGATATGCAAAGACAAAAATAAAGTATAAAAGAGACCTTCTCTGTCAGGTTCACTGCTGTATGTATCCCCACTGTGTGCAAGAGTGTCTGGCACCCTGTGGATACTAAAGAAGAAGTTTTTTTTTGAAAAAATGAATAATTCCCTAAGTCTCATTTCCTTAGCTATGTATTAAAAACATGTGATTGATTTTAAGACCTTTTTGCCTACTGACCTTCTGCTTTATAAAATGTCTAAAAAGCCAATAAGCCTTTTTGGGTTTATAAGATGAGTCAATATATGTAAAAATTAGATATATTTTGGGAAATCATTTTAAAAACTAATAAGTTATAAATTACAATGTCAATAAAAAGAATAGTTGATTTTAAAAGTTTTCAAAAAGATAATAGAAGAAACAATGAATAGTTTAATAGTTTTTTCTTTCCAGAATAGGTAGTAATAAACTTTAAAAAATTTAAAAACACAAGTTAGAACTGGACATGGAACAACAAACTGGTTCCAAATAGGAAAAGGAGTATGTCAAGGCTGTATATTGTCACCCTGCTTATTTAACTTATATGCAGAGTACATCATGAGAAATGCTGGGCTGGAAGAAGCACAAGCTGGAATCAAGATTGCTTGGAGAAATATCAATAACCTCAGATATGCAGATGACACCATCCTTATGGCAGAAAGTGAAGAGGAACTAAGACTCTTGATGAAAGTGAAAGAGGAGAGTGAAAAAGTTGGCTTAAAGCTCAACATTCAGAAAACTAAGATCATGGCATCTGGTCCCATCGCTTCATGGGAAATAGATGGATGGGGAAACAGTGAAAGCAGTGTCAGACTTTATTTTTTGGGCTCCAAAATCACTGAGATGGTGACTGCAGCCCTAAAATTAAAAGATGCTTACTCCTTGGAAGGAAAGTTATGACCAACCTAGACAGCATATTAAAAAGCAGAGACATTACTTTGCCAACAAAGGTCCATCTAGTCAAGGCTATGGTTTTTCCAGTGGTCGTGTATGGATGTGAGAGTTGGACTGTGAAGAAAGCTGAGCGCCGAAAAATTGATGCTTTTGAACTGGAGAAGACTCTTGAGAGTCCCTTGGACTGCAAGGAGATTCAACCAGTCCATCCTAAAGGAGATCAGTCCTGGGTGTTCATTGGAAGGACTGATGCTGAAGCTGAAACTCCAATACTTTGGCCACTTGATGCAAAGAGTTGACTCACTGGACAAGACCCTGATGTTGGGAGGGATTGAGGGCAGGAGGAGAAGGGGATGACAGAGGATGAGGTGGCTGGATGGCATCACCGACTCGATGGACATGAGTTTGAGTAAACTCCAGGAGTTGGTGATGGACAGGGAGGCCTGGCATGCTGCGATTCATGGGGTCGCAAAGAGTCGGACACGACTGAGCGACTGAACTGAATGGAACCAAACCTTGAAAAAATGTAATCTACCTAAAAGAATAAAATGAGGGAGAAAAAGGAACATTTTTTTGCTGTTGTATAAAAGACAGTCTAAAGCTTTTTAGATACCTGAGACTTATTTCAACAAGAATGACTCTGATTTGGAATAATGGGCATATAATAACGATATGATCCACATATTTCCAATTGTCAACTACAATGAAAATCAGCAAACATTTTATTTGGGTGTAAGAAAATGCATCAGTTTATACTTCTACTGAAAATATAACTCAGTATCTTATGATAAGAATGCAAATACATAACTCTTCAGGAAATATTAGTGCCAGTCTAAAGTAAGAAATTTGAATGAATGCCAGTGAACTATCTTAAAATGAAAAATTAATACTCAAAATTTAGTAGAATATTAATAATTCTATGACAACCTGTAAACAATATTGTTGGCCTCAAAAAGAACTGAAATACTGAAAGTGCCAGTTAACATTGCAATAGGTAAAAACTTAGGTGTAAAACAAAACATGGTACATAATTTTTAGAGTATGATACTTATAGCACCGAGAAATTGCCAAATCTGGGTAGCTAATATTCTGGATAGGATTTCTTTCTTTCAACGTAACATTTAGCTTCTACCATTTCTACAAATATCTCCCAATTAGTTATATATTTTCAAATACATTTAACATTTCCATAATATTTGGGAAAAACTATGTAATTCTGAACAGAAATAAATGTCAAACTTGAGATTTCTTTGGGTACGTATATTTATCCTTATGCAAGTGGTGCTCTGTGACTGGTATTTGCTCCTTTAATTTTCATATTCTTTTCTTTACTATCCCTTATCCCCACATCTGATTCTAGCATACTCCTCTCTTTACTTGTACTTTGTTGCATTTAGTCCTCACTGGCTGGATGAGCTAAGCAAAGTTGTTGACACTATATAAACTAGCAATAGATAGATTCCTAGCGACAACCAGAGGGGATAGTTGACCTCTGTGAAATTTATTCTGGCTTTTTTCCGTGTTATTTCTGAAGCTGAGAGGTCAGTATCAATAGGCATAATATTTAATGCTTTCTTAATGTCTAAAATTGAAGAGAAGTTCAGTTCAGTTGCTCAGTCGTGTCCGACTCTCTGCGACCCCAAGGACTGCAGCACACCAGGCTTCCTTGTCCATCACCAACTCCCAGAGCCTAATTAAAACTGCAAGTGGGCGTTTTATCTTTAAAACTAAGAGTATCATTTTTAGCGAATAAAGCAATTTATGGTAATTGTTTATTCTCAATCTATAGTCATGGTAATCTAATTATGTGAATATCTTTGTGGCTTTAAAAAAAGCATAAACATTAGCTCCTTAGCTTTTCTTTAGTTTAACTATTAAAAGTAAAGTAGTATAGAATATCAATCATTAGCAATAATAGGCATTACAAATTTCAGGTTAGAACAAAATGTAAATTTATTTAAAAGAGGAGAATAGTATATATATTATAAAATTTATAATACATATTTAATATTTTATTAATATGATCATATATTATGCAGCATACTGTATGATAGCTCATTTAATACTCACAATTACCAAGACACATTAATATTTTCTTCAACTTACAGGTAAAGAAGTGAAAGCAGTTGGACTAAGGAAACAAAACTAACAAATGCAGAAAGAAGTAAGATTTTGTCAAATACCATATTTTTTCCATTACAACACATACCTTCTGAAAATGTAATGTTAGGACAGCTATCAAATCACATTCTTTGAAGAAAGTTACATTTATTTCAGCCTGATGATGGAAAAAGTAATTTCTACCCAGGCTTGATAATTTTTTTTAAATGCACTGAGTCATTTTATTAATATCACTTCACAGGTTTATTTCAAATCAGCCATAAAATGAAAGAAAAGACTGACCCTTCTTACAGAGAACAGACCACCACAGGAGAAGTGGTTAATAATTGTGTGGCTATTAGCAAATTTTTTAGAACAAATTTTCAGATCAACAAAAGCATTTAGGAAAACTGCCATAAAAAGTAAGTTCAATTTGTAATTGCAGCTTTTATATCATTGTACAGTTTTGCACATTTGAAAAAGCTTCCTCCTACCCTACAATTACTAAGGGAAAAATATACTATTTCAAGAAGAGGCTTCTTTAGAAAAGGAAATCATAGGAATTGACATATCTCATGATACAAAGTAAAAATTGCTTCTCTTCTTCTGGTGATTAACTCTCTACACAATCATGTCTCTACTTCTAAATTGTAAAATTTGTAGGGGGCCATTATAACACGCTTTATTCCCAAATCAATATAGTGAAGCTCAAGTTTCTGTTTACAGAGCCTGCTTTAACATTAAAATATACTCAATTAAGCCAAAGGATGAAAGTATACTTTTTACAAAAATCTACAAGTACTCATATTCTTCAAAGAACTGAAGATGTGAGAATGGACAGAGCAGATGTCCAGCTTCTCACTCACTCAATCTCTGTCCCATGCATGCAAATTGCATACTCATTTCCATTTAGCCATTCCCACAAAGTAACATCAGGAGTTTAGGAAACTTGAAGTTCTGAAAAACTGTGAGGTTTGGAAGCAGACGTATGTAAAAATTCTAAGTAACAATTGTAATTTATCTTCAGTTTTCAACTTCTGGGGTCATGCAAAAGATCCTACCAATAGTTATGATGATGATTAGTTGGTCATTCATCTTTAGCACAGGTTTAGGCTACTTGTGGCTGAGACAGTAAGGAATACGCAAGCAATGTAGGAGACATGGGTTTCATTCCTGGGTCGGGAAGATTCCCTGGAGAAGGGAATGGCTACCCACTCCAGTATTCCTGCCAGGAGAATTCCATGGACAGAGGACCCTGGCAGGCTATACAGCCCATGGGGTCACAAAGAGTTGGACACGACTGAGCAACCAACACTTGCAGATTTCACACAGGCTACTTTTCGATATGCAGCAATCCTGGGACGGAACAAGATGGCAGAGTAGAAGGACTCTGAGTTCAACTCCTCTCAAGAGCACACCAAAATTACAACTAACTGCGGAATAACCATCAACAAAACAACCTGGAACATATCAAAAAAGATATTCTACACTCAAAGACATAAAGAAGAAACTCAACAAGATGGTAGGAGGGGGGCACCTGATAATCTAACTAAATCCAACATCCCCTAGGAAGCAACCCACAAGCTGGAGAATAATTACATGGCATAGCTCTCCCACATGACCGAGGTTCTGAGCCCTGTGTCAGGCTTCCCAGCCTGGGTGTCTGGCAGCAGGGGTCATTGTTTCCAGAGCATTTGAGCTTGAAGGCCTGTGGGGTCTGAGTGCAGGAGCTCCACAGGACTCGGGGAAATGGACTCCACTCTTGGGAGGGCACACACAAGGTCTCATGCATACTGGTTGTTGTTCAGCACCTCAGTCCTGTCCGACTCTTTGTGACCTCATGAACTGCAGCATGCCAGGCCTCCCTGTCCTTCACCAACTCCCAGAGCATGCTCAAATTCATGTTCATTGAGTTGGTGATGCCACCCAACCATCTCACCCACTGTTGTCCCCTTCTCCTCCTGCCTTCAATCTTTCCCAGCATCAGGGTTTTTTCCAATGAGTCAGCTCTCCGCATCAAGTAGCCAAATATTGGAACTTCATCTTCAGCTCAGTCCTTCCAGTGGATATTCCAGTGAAGGACAGATTTCCTTTAAGAATGACTAGTCTGATCTCTTTGCAGTCTCAAGAGTCTTCTCCAACACCACAGTTCAAAAGTATCAATTCTTTGGCATTCAGCCTTCTTTATGAGCCAACTCTCACATTCATACTTGACTACTGGAAAAACCATAGCTTTGATTATATGGATCTTTGCTGGCAAAGTAATGTCTCCGCTTTATAATATGCTGTCTAGGTTTGTCACAGCTTTTCTGTTATGCACACTGGAAACCAGGGCAAAAGCAGTCATTTCATCGGAGCCTGGTGGTCTTGAGGAAGGTCTCCTGAGGAGGTGGGGGGTGGCTGTGGATCACTGTGGGGAAAAGGACACTGTGGCAGAGGTACTGGGCAGTACTGATTGGCATAAGCTCTCCTAGAAGCCACCATTTTGGCACCAAGACCTGACTCCATCCAACAGCCTGTAGGCTCCAGTGCTGTGATGTCCCAGCCCAACCAACCAACAGGAAGGAAACATAGCGCCACCCATCAGCAGACAGGCTGCCTAAAGAGTTCTTGAGCCCAGGCACTTTGAGGCACACCCCTTGATACAGCCCTGCCCACCAGAGGGTCAAGACCCATCTCCACCCACCTGTGGGCAGACACTCACTCCTCCTATCAGGAAGCCTGCCCAAGGCTCTAGACCAGCCTCACCACCAGGGAACAGACACAAGAAGCAAGAAAACTTCAGTCCAGCAGCCTTGGAACCAAGCCCCTAAGTGCAGATCAGAATCTACCCTGGGACCAGGTGGCCCCTTGCCCTTGGGTGATGAGCGGCGAGTGTACTGCTGGAACACGTGGGATATCCTCTACAGAGGGCGGGAGTGTACTGCTGGAACACGTGGGATATCCTCTACAGAGGGCAACTGCTCTACGGCTGAGCAACATAACCAACCCTCCACATACATAAAAATACAAACAGAAATTTAGACAAAGTGGGGTAGCAGAAGAATATGTTCCAGACGAAGAAACAGAATTATAGCAATCTAGTTTGGTCAGTATTTTTACACTTTAACTTCCAACATGGATTATAGGAATAGAAAACTGCCATGACTAAACTTTAATTAAAATGTAAGTACATTTTCACCCTGCTTATTTAACTTACATGCAAAGCACATCATGAGAAACGCTGGGCTGGGGGAAGCAAAAGCCAGAAACAACATTGCCGGGAAAAATATCAATAACCTCAGATATGCAGATGACACCACCCTTATGGCAGAAAATGAAGAAGAACTAAAGAGCCTCTTGATGAAAGTGAAAGACGAGAGTGAAAAAGTTGGCTCAAAGTGCAACATTCAGAAAACTAAGATCATGGCATCCGGTCCCATCACTTCATGGCAGATAGATGGAGAAACAGTGGAAACAGTGGCTGACTTTACTTTTCTGGGCTCCAAAATCACTGCAGATGATGACTGTAGCCGTGAAATTAAAAGACGCTTACTCCTTGGAAGGAAAGTTATGACCAACCTAGACAGCATATTAAAAAAGCAGAGACATTACTTTTTGCCAACAAAGGTCCATCTAGTCAAGGTTATGGTTTCTCCAGTGGTCATGTATGGATGTGAGAGTTGGATTATAAAGAAAGCTGAGCACTGAAGAATTGATGCTTTTGAACTGTGGTGTTGGAGAAGACTCTTGAGAGTCCCTTGGACTGCAAGGAGATCCAACCAGTCCATCCTAAAGGAGATCAGTCCTGGGTGTTCACTGTAGGGACTGATGTTGAAGCTGAAACTCCAACATTTTGGCCACCTGATGCAAAGAGCTGACTCATTGGAAAAGACCCTGATGCTCGGAAAGATTGAGGGCAGGAGGAGAAGGGGATGACAGAGGATGAGATGGCTGGATGGCATCACCGACTCAATGGACATGGGTTTGGGTGGACTCCGGGAGTTGGTGATGGACAGGGAGGCCTGGCGTGCTGCGGTTCACGGGGTTGCAAAGAGTCAGACATGACTCAGCAACTGAACTGAACATTTTCAGAAATATATATAAACAGCCTTCCTGATTTTGCCTTCATTCCCAATCAGTGTCAACATTTTTGACACTAATTTGTACTCTTAAATTTTTGCAGCAAGAAAAATGGCACTTGGAATTTTTCTAGCTATTCCTAATGGACTAACAGGTATTCACTAGCAGAATTTCATGAATCACACTTGGAAGGTGGGGACACGGCTTGCAGCAAACATGTGATATCAAATCAAGCTCAAAGACTCAAAGTGTGACCAGTGGTGGCATGTACAGCTAATCAAAATCACTCAAAACTCAGGAGCAAAACATACCTCTGGACACACAGTAGCAGGGTAACCAAATCTGAAGAGTGCTACTGTCAAAAAGTTGAGAACAAAAAGATGAACTTATCTGGTGATAGTCCTGCTCCTGCTGAGAGGGTAACAAGGCAGGAAGGCCAGGGGTCTCCAAAAGGAGGAAACAGGCTGCAAGTGTCTCTTAAAATTGTGTTGCCATGACGACACCTGGTTCCTTCTGAACTTAAACTTTTCTCAAACCCTGAGCTAACCAATGAGTTTTTCTCATGGAAATGTTTTTCTTAAGCTATGGTTAATGAAACTATGTATTTGCCTTGGAATTTGCCTTTCTTCAACATGGTTCCAACTAAGACTAACTTTTTTCCTTTTCTCAAACCTTGGGCTGATAATAGCTCAACAAACAAGTATTCATAGCAACTGTTTTTTGACACACCTCGTGCCATCATTATCTTAAACGTGCATATTGTGGGAGAGGGGCCTGGTGAAACTCCCTCAGCCTCGAGGTTTATCTCTTATCTGATTGATAGCTTTCTAACAGACATAAAACAGCTCGCTGAAACTAGCAAGGGGGGCATTCTCCACCCCCCTATGATGCCTATGTCAGAGGCTTTCTCTGTCCTCTTTCTTATATTATAAAAGTCTGCTACACAAAAACTCCTGAGTCATCAAGCCAGGTCCCTGGTCCCGAAGTTAAAGCTTCTTCAGAGATCACGAATCCAACACCATTCACCGTAAGCTATCATTACCATGTAACATGAGCTATCACCTTTAGAACCAATATAGATTAATGCATTAGCCAACTTTAAGCAGTGACTTTACTCTGTATTTTTTTTCTAAATAGATATTTAGGTAAAGGCTCCATCTTTACCATGAACCCATGAATTCCAATATGAAAGCAAAGCCCACATCTGCATAGATTTTAAGAGAGAATGAATTATTCAAGTCAATGAATGAGAACAACTGTCATACTATGGATCACATGCATTATATCAAACAAACATAGAGGAAGCATGAAGAATTGTGACCCATGAAGTTTCTGGGGAAGGAATACACCATAAAATTAATTATGGCAGTTTCATATATGCTGAGGTAATATAAAAGGACAAAATATTTTAAAATTGTAAATTATACATAACAAAAAATTTGCCATTTAAACCATTTTTAATCACACAATTCAGCAGCATTGATCACATTCACGAAGTTGTGCAAATGTTATCACTATACACTTCCAAAAGTACTTTATCACCCCAGAGTCTGTAACCCCTAAGGACTAAATTATCTTGTCTTCTTTACGTCCCCAGTAGCCTCTAATCTGTTTCTATGAATTTGCCTATTCTAGATATGTCATATAAGGTGCATGCCAAGTCGCTTCAGTTGTGTCTCTCTGGGACCCTATGGACCATAGCCCACCAAGTTCTTCTATCCATGGGAATCTCCAGGTAAGAACACTGGAGTGGGTTGCTGTATCCTTCTCCAGGGGATCTCTCTGACCCAGGGATTAAACCTGCGTCTCTTTTGTCTCCAGCACTGGAAGGTGGGTTCTTTACCACTAGCGCCACCTGGGAAGCCTTTATATAAGGTGACTCATTCAATGTTTGTCCTCTTAGTATCAGGCTTATTTCATTTAGCATAGTATTTTCTTCATCCATGTTGCAGCATACATCAGAACTTCATTCTTTTCTGTGGCTAAATATTCATACTGAGTATATATAAAACATTTGGTTTAATCTATTTATCTATTTATGGACACTTGTGTTGTTTCTAACTTTTGGCTAATATGAATAATGCCACAATGAACATTAGCATACAAGCATCTCCTTAGGTCCATCTTTTCAGTTGTTTTGGGCATATATATAGGAATAGAGTAAAAAGAAAAGCGAAAAGCAAAGCAGAAAAGGAAAGATATACCCATCTGAATGCAGAGTTCCAAAGAATAGCAAGGAGAGATAAGAAAGCCTTCCTCAGCAATCAATGCAAAGAAAAAGAGGAAAACAAAAGAATGGGAAAGACTAGAGATATCTTCAAGAAAATTAGAGATACCAAGGGAACATTTCATGCAAAAACGGGCTCAATAAAGGACAGAAATGGTATGGATGTAACAGAAGCAGAAGATATTAAGAAGAGGTGGCATGAATACACAGAAGAACTGTACAAAAAGATCTTCACAACCCAGATAATCACCATGGTGTGATCACTCACACTCAGTTAGAGCCAGACATCCTGGAATGTGAAGTCAAGCGGGCCTTAGGAAGCATTACTATGAACAAAGCTAGTGGAGGTGATGGAATTCCAGTTGAGCTATTTCAAATCCTAAAAGATGATGCTTTGAAAGTGCTGCACTCAATATGCCAGCAAATTTGGAAAACTCAGAAGTGGCCACAGGACTGGAAAAGGTCCGTTTTCATTCCAATCCCAAAGAAAGGCAATGCCAAAGAATGCTCAAACTACCACACAATTGCACTCATCTCACACGCTAGTAAAGTAATGTTCAAAATTCTCCCAGCCAGGCTTCAGCAATACATGAACTTCCAGATGTTCAAGCTGGTTTTAGAAAAGGCAGAGCAACCAGAGATCAAATTGCCAACATCCGCTGGATCATCAAAAAAGCAAGAGAGTTCCATAAAAACATCTATTTCTGCTTTATTGACTATGCCAAAGCCTTCAACTGTGTGAATCACAAAAAACTGTGGAAAATTCTGAAACAGATGGGAATACCAGACCACCTGACCCGCCTCGTGAGAAACCTGTATGGAGGTCAGGAAGCAAAAGTTAGAACTGGACATGGAACAACAGACTAGTTCCAAATAGGAAAAGGAGTATGTCAAGGCTGTATATTGTCACCCTGCTTATTTAACTTACATGCAGAGTACATCATGAGAAACGCTGGGCTGGAGGAAGCAAAAGTTGGAATCAAGATTGCCGGGAAAAATATCAATAACCTCAGATATGCAGATGACACCACCCTTATGGCACAAAGTGAAGAAGAACTAAAGAGCCTCTTGATGAAAGTGAAAGAGGAGAGTGGAAAAAGTTGGCTCAAAGTGCAACATTCAGAAAACTTAATATCATGGCATCCGGTCCCATCACTTCATGGCAGATAGATGGGGCAACAGTGGGAACAGTGGCTGACTTCATTTTTTTTTTGGGCTCCAAAATCACTGCAGATGATGATTGTAGCCATGAAATTAAGAGACGCTTACTCCTTGGAAGGAAAGTTATGACCAACCCAGATAGCATATTAAAAAGCAGAGACATTACTTTGTCAACAAAGGTCTGTCTGGCCAAGGCTATGGTTTCTCCAGTGGTCATATATGGATGTGAGAGTTAGACTTTTAAAGTAAGCTGAGCACAGAAGAATTGATGCTTTTGAACTGCAGTGTTGGAGAAGACTCTTGAGTCCCTTGGACTGCAAGGAGATCCAACCAGTCCATCCTAAAGGAGATTAGTCCTGGGTGTTCAAGGACTGATGTTAAAGCTGAAACTCCAATACTTTGGCCATCTGATGCAAAAAGCTGATTCATTGGAAAAGACCCTGATGCTGGGAAAGATTGAGGGCAGGAGGAGAAGGGGACGACAGAGGAAGAGATGGTTGGATGGCATCACTGACTCAATGGACATGAGTTTGAGTAGAGTCTGGGAGTTGGTGATGGACAGGGAGCCCTGGCATACTGCGGTTCATAGCAGAGTCAGACACGACTGAGTGACTGAACTGAACTGATAGGAATAGAGTGGTTGGGTCATATGGGAAATGTATAGGTAGTTTCTTGAGGAGCTGCTCAACTGTCTTCCACAGTGGAGCTATTGTACCATTTTGCATTCCTACCATAAAGCTGGTCCGTGGCATTGCCAAGAGTCAGACACAACTAAGCGACTGAACTGAAATGAACTGATCTTACTAAGTGGAAAGCTTTCAAGTTTTTCATTACTGAGTATGATGTTAGATGTTGCTTCCATAAATGCCCTTTATCACATTAGAAAAAACAGCAATATTTGATCAGAAAAGAATATACAAACCACAAATATATCTATACTCTTCCTGCACATTATAGTCTTCCTATGACCATGATGCTGAGAACAAGCAACAATATATCTTAAACAAATAGTTTCAGCATGCCACAATATATTTAGAGAGAAATGTAACTTTGAGGATAAAGGTGAGGCTCAGAAGTTCTTCAAAGTTTTCCAGCTCACTTGTCAAAGGTTATTTTTGTATTCTCTGATGTGAACAGAGTATTATCACTTCCTTTTTTTTCCAATATCAAGTATCAGAAAATTATAAAGAATAGCAGAATATATTACAGTTTAAAGGGGCTAAAGGTGATATATGAAAATAGATAATATGTATAACACCAGTTCAATGCAGCTTAAAAGTGGTAGCTACTGTTCAGATGAGTTTCTGTGATATCACAAACCAAATTTAATTGGTTTAACTTGCTATACTCAGGATTAAAAACATCTAAGAAAATGGCAGAACTGTTTCTATATTAAATTTTTATAATTCTCATTTCATATAACTGTTCTTACTTTTTCTACTGTTCTGAATTATTAAAATATTATGGATAAGACTTGTCAAATGGAAGAACCCCAGACTAGATGTTACCTGTAACAGATGGTAATTGTCAAATATATTCAAGTCCTCTCATAGTAACACATAACTTTCCATTGGTTTAAACCTCCTGACTTTCTGGCTAGTCCTCTTGACTTATAATCCACTTGAAGACAGATTCTTAAGACTGTTGGCCACTCACTGACCTCTGATCCATGTGAAGACAGATGATTGGCTCTCTGTCATCCTCTGGCCTCCTTTCCTTTAGAAAGAATCTCCAAGTCTTTGGTTTCCTGTCCACTCTCTGGCCTCCTGCCCATACTCATTAACCTACCGATGGGAATAAGTCCTTGAGTATCCTTCTTAGTTCATTTGAGCCAACTGTTCCCCTAACCAGTGGCTACCACATCCCAGTGTCTCCCTTCCTCTGCTCCTCCTCCATCAAAGATCATTACATGATTTTTAGGAATAGAAAAGAAACATCAGTGGTATCACACCTTTAAAACAGTAAGCTGCACCATAACTCTAAATGTCCATCATCCTGAAAGAGACTACCACTCCTCATATCCCTGTGTATGTAAGTTACCAGCAAACGTCTAAAACTCTCCTGTCACCATAACCAGATTTCTATGCTTTTCGTATTCTCTGTATCTCTGAATATGACCCAATTCCCTATCCTCTGTCCTTTTAGACCTCTTCATTGTGCTCTCTCTTACCTCAGTTTCAACAGATGCTCCATATCCAAAACACCTTTTCTGAATGTCTCTTTTAGTCTCATCCGCTGATAAAATCTTGCTGTTCCCTACCTCTTTATGTCCCATGGAGCCCTCCCAACTGGGGCAGTTTCTTTTCTCTCAAATCTCAGGTTACTTGGGCCACAAACAGTTTAGATATTTTTCTTGTTGCATTTTGCCACTCCCTGGCTTCCTTCACCATCACTTTTTCTTTCAAAGATTTGGGGAACAAAGGCTGAACAGGAGTACAGATGCCGAGGTAGACAGTGAGTCAGATAGTAAAGTCTTCACTCAGTATGAGTGATAAGGACGTTGGTAAACTTACAGCAGTCAAAAAAATAGCAAGCGGTATACACTATTATGGCATTTTACCTTTCCTCTCCATACAGTGGCCTCAGTTAATCATTTCCTCCTCATGCAAACACTTTCTTCCTTTGGCTTTCCTGTTGCTATTCTCTTCCTTGGATAAGGAATCTGGTCCATGGTTGTAAACACCATAACGTGATGTGAACGAATTCACTCTCTTTCTACTGACACCTCCTCGTCCAAGTCACCATCATCTCTAAGCAGGACCATTACGATAGCCGGCTTCACCTCTTGTGCCTCTATAATCCATTCCTTGTTCAAAGCAACTTCTTAAACACACCAATCACATGTAATTTACCTGTTTAAAAACAATGTACTGTATTCTCATTTTAGAGTTAAACCCTTTACACTGGCTTTCAAAACCCATCACGTTCTGGCTCTGCTTAGTTCTCAGTCCTCATCTCATATTACTCTCCCTTTCTTTTTCTTCACTCTAGGGAGATGGGTCTTTTTGAGTTCTTGGAAAATGCCAAGCCTGTTCTCACTTAGGCCTTTTCTTCCTACTGATGTCTATACGAGGAACACTTTTCCTCTGGCTATTCTCAAAGCAGCACCTTTCTCATTTATTAAGACCTTGGTTCAATGATACAGCGTCAGAGGAGTATTCCTTAACAGCTGTGAAATAAATAGCTTGCTCTCAATTACTATGTGTCATTTTATGTTCCTCTACTTTCTCCAGGATTCAATCACTTTCTGAAATAAAAGTTTGTTGTAACTTGTTTACTTAATTGTTTATCTTTCCCACTGGAACAAAGAGTCCAAGAGGGCAGAAACTTTTGACTATTTTGTTCACAGCTGTATCCCCAGCCCAGTACTTCACAAATTTTAATAAAAATTGTTAAAGAATTAAAAGTGTGGCCTTGGATGAGAAACATTACAGTAAGATTTTATTAATCCAGATCAACTACACTAAAATTTATTTTAAACAACAAAGAGGAAAAATATATACCGAGGGAAGATTGATACAGGACTATCAATAACATCAGGTAAACCAGGGACCGTGATCACCCTATTTTGCTTTACTCAGGGTAATTTTTACATGTTTCCTAAAGAAATCTACTAATCAATGTATGTACCATACATTTCTGTTTCAAAGGATTATCTTCCTTCTACTAATCCTTTTAGAAACACCCAGGAAAGGAAGCTCAGCTCAATGCCCTCCTGTCCAATTATCTATTGGATATTCCTTTGAATTCCAACACCACAGAACAATTTTACAAAAGGTTTTACTGGGGGAAAAAAGTAAACAATTCCCCACTTTGGAGTAAGGAGTACAGACGAAACTTCATAATTAAACTTAATCACTGTAATGACAAAATAGAAAATCCTGACCACAAATAAGAATTTCTTACTAAAAAATAAATAAATAAAAGAATTTCTTACAATACAGCTGCATATCAAAACCTGACATTTTAGCTTTGGCATCTACTAAATGCCAATAACCTACACACTGTTAAGGGAAAAAATGCCTTTATCAATTAAATTATTTGACCAAATTCTGTTATATTACATCAGAACTAAATCAAAATTTTAATATATTGATCATAACCACGTCTATGTAAAAATTATAAACTATGTAACTTTAGATAAGCATTTACCTCTATTTAATTGACGAAAAAGAAACTGCTATCACGGAATATATATGAGAGACCATGAAACATTATTTATTTACTCAACAAGTCTTTAATAGGCCCAAAGGCACCATGATTTGATAAACTTCTATTATCAACTACGATATTCTGAGAAGAAAACAATTGGCACTTATTATTGTAATAGCAAAATAATTTTAAACAGAGTAAAACTATCCCTAGTCTTTTCCCACTGTTAAGTCAAGATTTCAGGCATTTTCATATGTTGTAAGAGGGTATAGTATATTATATAACAGGCTGAAATATCAAAGAAACATAAATGAACAAAACACAAATTTGATATTAAGAGTAAGTTAGTCTGAAAACTTTACAAAGAATTTTATTTGTGAGTAAGACCTTTAAAAGAGTCCTGAAAGCGGGAATATTATAAAATAATTTGTTTTTATTTAAAAGGATTAAATATTTTGGGAATTTAACCTCCAGTCTTATTAATAATTTGAGCATATGTAAAATTAGAGACCAACAATTTAAAACTATATACATAAAGCAACCTGAATGAGTAAAACACAGCAAATTGATTTTTCTTCTCTAATTTCTAATAATGAAGGGGAGAAAACTACTGACAGAAAACTTTTAAGCTATAGGCTACTATGTATTTGTAACTCTAAAATAGAAAATAAAGTAATACAGAAATTCCATGGATAGGAGTAGTATGGAGCTTATTAAAAAGTTTACAAGAGCTTTGACTACTTTTAGTCTGGAGAAGACATACACGGACTGTAAGCATTTCTGTGTTCCTAAGATATGATAGCCAAAGATGTATACACAACTAATCTATTTCAAGCTTGCTGTAAATTTACTCTTTTATGGAAATCTAGGTAGGGCTTCCTTTCTATTATATATTAAATGGCTACGGCATGGAGAAACCACCTCATATGTTACTTACAGTGTTACAAAGAGCAGAATACCATCTTGTTAGCCGCAGTAAATTCCAACATGGTCTCAAAGTTAAGACCTATAATCCCCAAAGCCATTGTATTTGGTAATACTACAGTGCTATGGTAATATTATGTAATTAATTACTATACCACATAATTATCAATGTCTACTTGACTATTTCCCCTAGTAATTCCATCTATTTTCATGTAGGTCCATCTCTGTTTTTAACTATTTTCTTAGCTGCTCTAACGGCACTCATCTTTCCACCTTAGTAACTCCTATTTATCTTTCAAACTCCTGGCCAGGCATCAGATTCCCAGGGTTTTCCCTGGTTTCCACAGCTCTTCCTATGTATACCCACAGCACTCTGTACTTCCTGGGAATAGCAATTATCAGGGATTAGTACAGTTGTCCATTTACTATCCTATCCAGTCCTCAAGAATATGGGCTCTTTGTTTATATTTACATTGTTCATCCTTACACTCACAGCATCCTGACATATGTGTGCCAAATACTTAATAAATATTCATGAGTAACTGACATAAATTAATAACTAAATATAAGGATGTATATACAGATGGCAAGTATTAGCTCAATAAAGCTTTAGAGAAGGGGTTACACTGCATCTTGAGTTTTAAATCATATGAAGCAAGTATTCATCAGCAGATGTGGAGTAAGAAAGAGACACTGCAGGAAAAGAAAATTACATGTATAAAAGTAAGGAAGTTTGAGAAAATAAGGTCTGTCAGAACCATGATGCTGCATATAACAGATCAACATGGCTGGGAAAAAAGTTCAAAGCAAACATGGAAAGAAATGAAGATGAAGAAATAGGAAGAACCCAGATAATACAAAGTATTATAAGAAAATAGATATCATTATTATGAGTTAAATAATATGACCATATTGGTAGTAATTCTGAAGTTGCCACATCATGAAAATTTAGGAATTGAGAGAAGTATTTTTAAAAAGAAAAAACACGATTGTGTTATACAATCACCTTGTTTTAAGATAAGCTGAAGAAAAAGATGTGAAAATTTTTAAAAAGTATTAAAACCCCCAAATGCTAGTCTAGCACTTCTCTAAGTATGTTTTATGTAACACTTGCCCTACAATATGCTTCATAAAAAAAAAAAGGAATCTCTGGTCAAATACTTTTGAAGGGAAATACTACACATAATATCTTCCTCTCTGAAGGATTCACAATTACTGGCATAGTAAAAATATAAAGTCCTATAATAAAGAAACACCATTTAACCATAAATGGTGTTTTCTATAAATAAATTCATAAAAAAATACCCTGGTGGCTCAGCAGTGAAGAATTTGCCTTCGATGCAGGAGCTACAGGTTTGATCCCTGGGTTGGGAAGAGTCCCTGGAGGAAATGGCAACCCACTCTAGTACTCTTGCCTGGAGAATTCCATGGACAGAGGAGCCTGGCGGGCTACAGTCCATGGGGTCACAAAGAGTCAGACATGACTGAAGCGACTTAGCACATAGCACATAAATTTAATTACTCATGATGTTTTTGCATGTAAAACCTATCAGTATCCTGCCTAAGCAAAACATCCTCTCCAAAACTAAAATGCCACAAATCAAATTCATATTTAAATTACTTACCTTACAGTTCTAAAAAGGTAGTAAATCCACTGTTATTTGCAGAACATAAAGCCAAGATGTTAAAAAGATATAACAACACGTTAAGGTCGAAAACAATCTCTACTACCATTGCTTTGAGACTGCTAAGATAATGTCATTCTCATTTTGCTAGTATATTTTTGGTCAGAGAACATAAAGAGGCCGAATAATGACATACAGTTGTACACAGTGCTAAGGATGGAGTGCTAGATGTAGATTTAAATGCATATGAATGGATATACAAATTCCATATGCAAATACACATAGGCGTACAACACACAACATTAAAGGCTGATGCGTGTCAACTATTATGATTGTCTTTTTAAAGATCAATTCACTGGAAGTATGCTTAACTAAAAACAACCAACAGATGTGATTTGAATTTAGACATAATTCTTTAGTACAGTAAAAGAAGGGCTAGATTATTCTAGTTTCTTATTATTCACAGCACAGTTGGGAAGTTAGGAAGTCAACTTTTAAGTATTATTTTTGTAGAAAAAGATACAGGTATTACTGGCAAAGAATCAAGGTACTACCCTTTTTATACTGAGAGCTCTTCATTCTCAGCATCAGCAAACTTCCAGCAGAACTGAAATTATATTTGATATAACAGATTTTAAAGTTTAATATAATTATTTGATCAGAATAAAATATTCACTAAGACTGTTAAGCTATTAAAATAACCAAACCTTTATTGAAGTGCTCACTTACTATGAAATCAAAGTATTCAATCACTCTTTTCTCATGTTTCTAGTTCATGAAAATGAAAATAAAGGGCTTCTCAGCTTATACATTTACATTATTACAAGAGAAATAGTTTCAGCAAGGGTTGAAAAATATGTGAAAATATTCCAGATTAAAACACAACGAGAAGTTCAGAATAATTACACTAGCAGCTCAGAGACACAGAAACACCTAAATTTCTTCAACTGCTAATATAATGAAAATGGTTTGTTTTTACTGTTGTTCAGATTTAATAGAAACCAACTAGTTCCTTTTACCCTTTTATCTCTTTCATCACTTTGTACTTCCTTTATTGAGCCTGATGCTGGACTGAATTTTAATCACTTTACTAGTCATGGATATAACATGGATTGTGCTCCATCTTAGAATATGAGCCTTTCTATATTTGTTAAGTTTCTTGATAACATGTCAGGGAACATAAAACCTATGGGACTTTGGGACCTTAATTTAAGCCTGTGGTGCTAAAGATGATGCAGTTGTTCATTAGCAAGTAATTATCCTAGTTATTAAAACCACAGTAAAGTAAAAATATTAAGTCCTTTTTCTACTGTTTTTCACTGTTTCTAAGTATACAACAGTCAGAATTCCATAGTATTAGATATTTTTACTTGCTAAGAACGTATTTTTAGAGAAGACAGGTATTTAGAATATACCATGCATAAAAATATAAATTTTATTACAGGTTACATACATAACTGACTTTAAATGTTTCCAGAAATTAAAAAAAAAAAACCCACTTGGTACAGTTAAACTATTCTACAGAAACGGGAGGGTTGAGGATCTGTTGAGTCTCTTCAAAATTTATGGTGTCACAAAGTTCAAATATTAACAATTACGTAAGTTAAATAGTTCTGAGAACTATAATTTTCCTAATAAACTTTTAAAAAAACCTTATGTCTAACCTTACTTGAAATATGATAACAATGTCTTCAAGCTTTGGGTTATAGTTATTATGATGACATTTTAGAATTACAAGAAAAATCATTTAGCTCTATATAAAGTGTTATGTTAAACAGTGTTCTTTCTAGCTGTTTTTCCTGTAAAACCAGTCAATTGTAAAGGAAATCAGTCCTAAATATTCACTGTAAGGACTGATGCTGAAGCTGAAGCTCCAATATTTTGGCCACCTGATGCGAAGAACTGACTCACTGGAAAAGACCCTGTTGCTGGGACAGACTGAACGCAGGAGGAGGAGGGGACGACAGAGGATGAGATGGTTGGATGGCATCACCGACTCGATGGACCTGAGTTTGAGCAAGCTCCAGAAGTTGGTGATGGACAGGGAGGCCTGGCATGCTGCAGTCCATGGAGTCGCAGAGTCAAGACACTACTGAGCCACTGAACTGAAATGAGGATGAATCAAGGATTTAAGTCACATTTTTTGTCATGTCTGTTTAGTCTCCCCTAGTTTCTCATCAACAATGTATACTTTTGTAAAAGTCCCTGTTTCCATACAGGTGTTTCAAAACAGAGTTTAACTCACATACAATTATTACTTCTGTACATACAAAACAAAGTTAGAAGGCTAAGATAAAACTGGGAGAATTTGCAGTACTGCAAACTGCTAGATGGATAGCTAGTACTTAATCCATATGATAGGGAGAAGGGTTCTTAAAAACCCTTAAGAAAAAACAAACATCAACCAGAAAAAAAAATGAGCTAGGTATGTAAATGGCCTTTTCACTCACTCTCCTGTTTGCACATATACCCTCCTGTGCACACTACATATTCTTGTGTTATGATCACACCCAAGAAAGAAAGAAAAGCCAAAGGAAAGGAAAGAGTGAAGAAACAATGACTTAATCAAATAGAAAAATATTCCAATTCACTGTATTCAAAAAAGCAAATCAAACAACAATCATATATCACTACAAGGCTCTGACTGGCAAATTCTAAAGCTTTGGTAGAGATATGTAGGGATGGATGAAGTGAAGTGAAGTGAAGTGAAGTGAAAGTCGCTCAGTCGTGTCTGGCTCTTTGTGATCCCATGGACTCTACAGTGCATGGAATCCTCCAGGCCAGAATACTGGAGTGGGTAGCCTTTCCCTTCTCCAGAGGATCCCAACCCAGGGATCGAACCCAGTCTCCCACACTGCAGGCTGATTCTTTACCAGCAGAGCCACAAGTACAAATGGATACTGTAGGACAATCTTGCTCTAATTATGGCTTGGCACATTCTTTCTGTAGGGCCAGCTGGCAACAAATAACAAGTATTATGGCCCAGCAATCTCATTTTTTAAAAAAGAAAATTTAAATTAACATGAAACAATTGGAAAAGCATACAGATACAAATAATAAGTTGTTCATCAAAGTATTTTTTTTAATGGTAAAAAAATTAAATCAAACTTAAGGTTTAACAAGAATAGGTTGGTTAAATAAACTATGATTCATCATGACAAACCATAATTAAATTGATGATGAAGATCTTTACTTACTGATATGGAAAGAGGGCCATGATAAACGACGAAAAAATCATGTAACAGAGTAATATGGACAAAGAAAAACATGAGGTCCCTTGAACATATTTGGTATCTCTTTAATAACATATTTTAAATAGCTGTTCAGTGTGTAGTGAAGGTAAATATCTCTTTATATTCAAATTAAAGAATTGTAAAACAAGAAAGTTTCCAAGCCAGAACTTTTAGAAGGCATCATAACCATTTGAAATCTGGATAAAAGTGTAACTTACTTATTACTTAAAAGCAGTATAATACCATGTACCACTCACTCATAGAGTTTTAGTTGACTTTCCTCATGTTCAACTGATTTTTCTTACATCAGGTGAGTGCCAATTATCTATCTACTGGCCACAACACAGGCTACAAACTATAGCATGTAGCTTACATATGGACAATACAAATGTATTTTACAGATTTTAATCCATTAAATAGGTATTTATTTTAATGGTAATGGAACTGCCTTAAATTTTTATACACAATATTTATACATACATGAAAATGAGTTAACAAGAAACATATTTCCAATTTTTTCAGTGATACTTTCTCATGTTTAACATGGGTAGACATAGCTCAAGATAAGAGGGACACTTCAATGTCGGTCTTTGTCTTAAAATCTTAGAAAGCTATCTTATTGAACCAGAGTTTATGACACATTTCTGAATAAGGAAGATGGCCATTCATTCTCACTCAACCGGGTCCTTTCCATCAGGCACACCCCTGTACACTAGTACTACACTGTGCTTTTGTGAAATCTTACGGATGCTATTCTTTATTTGTTCAATTCTTTCTCGTCCTTAAGGTCAGTGACCTTTATGACTTTTTATAGCTGCGTTCCCAGTGCTTTAAAGTATGCCCTATGCACATCTGTCCAACAAATAACAGCTGAAAGAACAAATGGCAATGAATGGAATGAAAAAATTAAAATAGAGCCCCAAACTCACAGAAAACAGAGGCTAGTTCAAACTCTTAAGCAGCAAGAGAACTTAAGTACAGGGTGCTAGAGGAAGAGACAGGCTAGCTCTTTGAAACCTGTGCAGGAAGGGAAACACGAGTCAATCCCTTGCATGCCTTGCATATTTCCTCCCTCCACTTATCTAAGTAGTAGAAAAATGGGCTTCTCATCCCAGGTGGTAGCACTGAGTGCAGAATCTTTGGCTTGAGAGTCAGGAAGTGCTTGATTAGACACACTCAGATGAGACAGATAACTAAAGAGCCTCTTGATGAAGGTGAAAGAGGAGAGCGAAAAAGTTAGCTTAAAACTCAGCGTTCAAAAACTAAGATTATGGCATCCAGTCCCATCACTTCATAGCAAATATATGGGGAAAAAATGGAAACAGTGACAGACTTAATTTCGGGGGCTCCAAAAATCACTGCAGACAGAGACTGCAGCCATGAAATTAAAAAATGCTTGTTCCTTGGAAGAAAAGCTATGACAAATGTAGACAGTGTATTAAAAAGCAGAGACACCACTTTGCCAACAAAGGTCATTATATGCAAAGCTATGGTTTTTCCAGTAGTCATGTATGGATGTGACAGCTGGACCATACAAAAGGCTGAGCACTGAAGAACTGATGCTTTTGAACTGTGGTGTTGGAGAAGACTCTTGAGAGTCCCTTGGACTGCAAGGAGATCAAACCAGTCAATCCTAAAGGAAATCAACCCTTAGTATTCACTGGAAGAAGTGATGCAGAAGCTGAAACACCAATACTTTGGCCACTTGATGCAGAGTCCACTCATTGGAAAAGAACCTGATGCTGGGAAAGATTGAGGGCAGAAGGAGCAGGGGGCAACAGAGGATGAGATGGTTGGATGGCATCACGGACACACTGGACAAGAGCGTGAGTGAACTCCAGGAGAAAGCGAAGCGCAGGGAGGCCTGGCGAGCTGCAGTCCACGGGGTCGCAAAGTGCTGGACACACCTGAGTGACTGAAGAACCACCACCGCAGACACACTGCAGAAAGGCTTAGAGGAAATCCTACTTAGGCAAACAGGTGGCTTATAAATAAAAGAAGTACAGAACCAAGACATCACTATGCATTTGAGGAAAAATTACAACAGCTGAAAAGTTATGAACAGTAAACTAGTTTTCTTTAATTCACTTTTACCAAGCACAGTCTCATTTTATTAAAAAATATATAAAATGTACACATATATGCATGAAAAAAGTAGGAAATAATTTATTATATGCCAAATTTTAAAGGTAATTTATCTCTGAACACTATGATTTGGTCTAATTTTTATTTTTGCTCAACTGCATTTTTAAATGTTCTCGTAATATTCAAGTGTTCTTGAAACTCAATGCATATTAAAAGTAAAATGACACCATTGTAAATAATTAAAATGGAGTGTTTTGAATATTTTATAATTTAGAAAAAAAAAAGACAAGTTTAAAGAGCCTTTTTAAAAAAAATCTCCTTTTGGGACTTCCCTGGTGGTCTAGTGGCTAAGATTCCACACTCCCAATACAGGAACCTGGATTCTGTTCCTGGTCACGGAACGAGATCCCACACGCTGCAACTAGTATCAGGCACAGTCAAATAAATAAATATATTTAAAAATCTCATTTCAGTTGTATTAAAATATTTAATAATATTAAAAATTAATCATTCAAAGAAATTTAAAAATTTTTTAAAAATCAGTTGTACATAAAAATGCATGTCCATCTAAAACTTATTGCCCTGAGTTATTGAAGAATGTTAGGAAATATTATAACCAATTGTATTATCAGAAAAAAATGTGTTCAAGTAGATATAATATAATTTACAATACAGCAATTACAGTCCTCTAATAAGTGCCAAGTTATTTATCATTTCTGAGGAAAAAAATCTCATTCTTAGAAATCTTATTCTCAGGCCAATGATGTTACCAGTAGTTGCATAAATTACTCTTTCTTTAGTCCTAACATTTTCCTGGGTTATATAGACTTTTTGAATTAAGCTAGATAATCTTTCAGAGCATAAAATCTACTTTAGTAGATTATTAAAAGAATAGTTTTATGTGGGGTTCATGACAGGAAGGAAATTCAACATTATAAGACAGAATCGGGGAATAAATATGCTTTAAGAAATCCAAGAATTTTTCTTGCTTAACCAAAATCAGGCCACATTGCTGAATTTAATCATAGATCTCTTCATTCTTCATGAGTCTTCCAGTCCTCAGTGATAAAGAAAATCTTGACCAGTGCTGACCCTGAATCTGAATAGCCTCTGCAGACAAGGAGATAAACAACTGTCGTTTAAGGGCTATCAACATATCATAATTGGTTATCAGATATTTGATACAAAATAAAATTAAAGCCTGGAATTATTTTATTTAATTATTCAACAGTATCTGAAGTTTCCTAAATTTCATTTCTGTACTAAATCAAACAAGCTAAATAATTCATATAAAAAGACTACTTGACATGTTACAAAGAGCTCGTTTGTATATAGTAGTGATTTGAGATGCCTCAGAGTTCCAAGTTAATGTTGTGATGAATCTACAAACTAGCAGTTTACAATTTCTTCACTGAAGAGCATTCTGGTCCCTGCTCTACCAGAACAGAGTGAGAGATGTGAAATTCCTCCAGTATTGATTTATTACATTAGTTTCATGTTATAAATAAATGCTTAGCACAATTTACACACTTTAAGAAACTTATGTAATTAAACTCAGGTAAAGGGCACATCGACTTAATTAAGATGATAGCAAAAATTACCTCAGTGGAATACATCTTATTAAGGTGGAAAAAATAGATTGTCAAAACTAGGCTCTAAATGGCATGCCTGAAGATTTCTGCAAATCTTGTCACAGTGGTTAACAGATCTGAATTGGTAACTGAAGCATGTTTCCTACTACTCATCCTTTTGTTCATGTGAGACTGCTACTTTCTCAGCATTATGGCTAAAGAAAGCCAACTCCCCTTGATTCAAAATTGTAAAGAGTGCTTCTAACAAAGCTGTCCAAAATAAATTTTGAAAGAAATAAGTAAAAGAGCAGATACTCAAAACATGTTTGATTAATTATTATGTTTCAGTATTTCTGCTCAATGTCCTGAATCTTATCCTTTGGAAACAGACATTTTAAAAGAGCCTAGGTTCATTTCATACTAAAATCACTATGTTCTTTGTTTTGTCGGATCAAATCAGTATTTAAATAATCATGCAGCAGATCAGTAAGAGTATGTTTTCTGCTGTTTTTCCCATTATACTACAACCAGCCATATGTTCATCATGCTAATAACTTCTACACTAGAAAAATCTGGAAACAACCAAAACATAGATGGGTACTACTTTATAATGATTACCAATTTATACCTTAAAAATTCCACACCAAACCACTGGGACGAAAATCCATTTCTTTGAAGAATAAGGCTATTGAAAGGAATAAAATTCTGTCCTAAACAAGACAAAGTTTTCAGCAGAACAAGAGTTCATTAAATAAGAGGAGGAAAGAAAAGGCTTCTAGTAATGTAAGTAAGTGCTCATTAACATTTTCTGTTACTCATGTGGAACTATGTATTATATTTGGGAATTCATATGCTTTTCAGTAAATACAGCAATAGCTGTTGTTAACATTAATGTAATCAATCACTAATTAGTCAATAGCTAATGTGGCACTGACTGAAAGAGACAAGTCATTTTTTCATTTCTCTCATAAAAATGAATATCACACTTTTATTAACCTTTTTTTCCCTAAAAGTGGTATTTTAACTTCTATTGCTCATCAAGTGAAATGCTCTTGAGGACTTAGTATACATAATTTTAATAAGCATTTTTTAAAAGCAGTCTTTTCTTTCTTGAAAGCCAGAGTGAATACTTTCTTGAGACCAGTGACCTTATAAAGGAATAAAAGGAACCTGGGGTAAATTCATCCATTTCCATAAATGCTTGTAACACTTTGAAAAAATTTGTAGTTAGGAAGGCTCTAATTGAAGATTTGATCTAAGAATAGAACAATTCTATATCCTACTTGGGTTTGATGAGCATGAAGATTCAATCAATAAGAATTTCTTATAACACACACAATTTATAAACACACACATAAAAAAACCACTTATTTCTACCTTACCTGTTTACTATATATAATTAAGCATATTTCACACTATAAATACTATAAATTATGGACACCTAAGGAAACAAATACATTTAATATGATGGAAAGAAATGTCATAAAGATGATAAAAATTATAAGGCAGCAAAAGATTAATAGGCTATTTAGTCACTAAAAATCATTTGTATGTGTATACTTAGTCATTCAGTTGTGTCTGACTCTTTGTGGCCCCATGGACTGTAGCTTGCCAGGCTCTTTCTGTCCATGGGAGTCTCCAGGCAAGAATACTGGAGTGGGTCGCCATTCTCTTCTCCAGGGGATCTTCCCAACCCAGGGGTTGAACCTGGGTTTCCTGTATGGCTGGCAGATTTGTATATTATACCCAAAATAGAGAAAACTCTAAGGATGGAATTTAAAGAACAAATGAAAGGAATGACTTGTATGATTTTTTAAAAATCATGTTTAAATGTTAAAAAAATGAATCTTAAAATTTAAAATAAAAAAGAAAGAGCTATAGGCATATACATCTTTAAAGATATAAAAGCTGTCTTGATTATCAAAGTAAGCCAATCTAGAATAGTATAAATTGGGAACTGGTATTAATTAAAGTTAGCAAAGCTAGTATTAAATTGAATGTGTGACAAATAATGATTTCACATAAAAGTGGTTCTAATTTTATCTAAGGAAAACATATCAAAATGTTATAACAATGCCATGGAGAAATTTTTTCTCTTTCTTTAAAAGGTCCAAAAATATTTACTGAATACTTACTATGTCTAAGGCATTGTGCTTGGTGCTATGATGAAATAAACACAGTAGTTTCTTGTCTTGAAAGAAGATGACAAAGTATAAGATATCTCAAGAAAGGTTTCATACAGAATGTAGCACTTAATTAGGCAGAATCTTAAAACTCGAGTAAGTCTGAACACTCATTGATGTGTCTTTAGAGAATAATAGGCAGAGAGTCTCAAATACTACATTAAGGATTCTGAATTTAGTAGTAGACAATGCAGAAACAAATATTTGAGCAGGAGAATAGAGCAGTGATTGTTAAACTTGCATAAAATACACTGAGAGGAGTGAGACTGCTTACAGAGAGGTTAAGAAATTACTGAACAATTCAGGTAAGAGTCAATGAAAATTATAGTTCTAGTGAGATTGAACTTGCTGACAAAGTCTGTATACTCAAAGCTATGATTTTTCCAGTAGTCACATATGGATGTGAGAGCTGGACCATAAAGAAGGCTGAGAGCTGAAGAACTGATGTTTTTTAACTGCAGTGTTGGAGAAGACTCTTGAGAGTCCCTTGGACATCAAGGAGATCAAACCAGTCAATCCTAAAGGAGATCAATCCTGAATATCCATTGGAAAGTCTGATGCTGAACTGAAGCTCTAATACCTCAGCCACCTGATGCGAAGAGTTGACTCACTGGAAAAGACCCAGCTTGTTGGAAAAGACCCCGATGCTGGGAAAGATTTAAGGCAGGAGAAGGGGTCAACAGAGGACCAGATGGTTGGATGGTATCACCGACTCAATGGACAGGAGTTCGAGCAAACTTCAAGACATGGTGAAGTACAGGGAAGCCTGGCGTGCTGTGGTCTATGGGGTCACAAATAGACAAGACTGAGCGACTAAACAATAAAAATGAGATTGAACAGATGCAAAATAATTTTAGAGACAAAATTGTCAAAATTGGATATTATAAGCAATGGAAAAAAAACCTAAAGATTAAACGCAAAATTCTAAATCTTCGTGATGAGGATGATGGTAATGCTATTGACAGAATAAGGCACAAGAAAGAAGAGAGAACTTAAATGGAGAAACGAAGTTTAGTTGGGTACTGTGAACTGATACATTCTCTAGATGTGAAGATTAAAGATAGTACAGTTTTAGTACTAGTGGTTTTAGAACTACCTGCAGGTCTTTAGTAAGAGTATACAATACAGACAGAAGAGGAGAGGATCAAAGCTAAATCTTTAGGAAACAGGGACAGACAGAAAACCCAGAAGACAACAGGTAAAGAGATAAAATGGTTAGAATTGGGAGTTTCAGGAATAATCACTGAAAGAGGGAAAACGCAGAAAAAAGATTTACTGTTTTGGCTTCATGTTTGAGTCATTGAATATTATTTTATTAACTTCCTACTCTGGACCACATGAAAGAAATATAATCTAAGTACATAATGGCCTCTGCCCTCAAATAGCTCATAATCCACTTATGATCCAGTTAACTTCCCTCAGTAGTCTTGGTTGCTGTTTTCAGAATAAGATGAACAGTTAAACAATAAAAGACAATAAGATTATCCACCATCTCCAGACTACTTCCTGGATACAAAAAATCTTCTGAACGTTCTCCATTAACACTATGAAACGATACATGTAATCAAAAGGGAAGATTAAAATGAGATAACTGATAGAAGAAAATTTAAAAATTAGACTAGACACATTTTCTCTTATAAAGCTTCCATGTACTTGGCAGGAAGCAATTAAAAAACATTATGGAAGGTGGGTAGTATTTTAACAGTACAGACTAAGAATAAAATGAAAACAAATCTAAATCAAGAGTCAGCATGAAGAAGTGATTCACTGACTTACCTGAACATGAACAACAAACTAATGGCAAATGTGCAAATAAAGATTTTAAATGCACTTCATTAAAAACCTGTTTCTTGCTCACTCAAATATAAAATAGATTTGTCACAGTTATTATAGATTTACAATTGATCTTGAACACCATGGGGGTCAGAGGCACTGATCACCACACAGTCGAAAATTTGAATATAATTTGACTCTCAGTCCTCCCTATCACATCCATGGATTCAACCAACTGTGGATCCTATAGTACTACAACACTTATTTACTGAAAAAAATCCTCGTATAAGTGGGCTATATTTTACATTTACTTAATAAGACTGTAGACACTTTTTGATACACTAATGTTTTAAAAGTGAACATCATTTCAAATAGCATTTCACATTAATATATAATTATAAATAGAACAAAGGCTGGTTATCATTGATTCAAAAATTCATTAAACATACTATACATAGAAATACTATTCTCAGAATTAAAAAACCTAAAAAAAAAAAATCATGCTATACTGCAAATGTTCATTTAATTAACTTCACAATACCATCCCTAAGATCAAAGTCCCATGAAACTAGCATCTAGTACAGTGGCTGGTATATCTGAGATGCTGAATAAATACTGTTGAATATTAATAAATCAATGAATAAAGAAAACTTCTCATTAGAATCTTTTTATCTAACAAAATGGGTAACACCTAGGATTCTGGGCAATATATACAGCTAAGCTGCCTAGATGTACATAAAAGTATGCTAAATTAATACTTATTACTCAAAAAATGAGATACTTTAAAGATTGATGAGGTAGTGGAAATTATACTTAGGGAAAAAACCATATCGATGTGTATACTTTCTTGGTCACCTGAAATTTAATCAGTAACTAAAACACATAATGCATCTATTCTGATCACATCCTCAAGTACTTCTTAGATATTAATGGTGTTGCTGTTTAGTTGCTTAGTCGTGTCCAACTCTTTTGGGACTCCACTGGACTATAGCCCAACAGGCTCCTCTGTCCATGGGATTTCCCAGGGAGGAATATTGGAGCAGGCTGCCATTTCCTCTTCAAGGGGATCTTCCCTGGCCCAGGGATTGAACTCGTGTTTCCTGCACTGGCAGATGGATTCTTTATCACTGAGCCACCAAGGAAGCCCAGATATTAATATAGTCAATCCAAGTTTATAGATGTGACATTCATTTAAGTAAGTTTCTCAAGTATACTGATAGGCTTTTTTATTAATAAAGAGAGTGAAAAAGGGAAAAGAGGGGAGAAAGGAAGGAGGAGAAAGCCTTTTTTGAGAGAAGATTTCAGTCAAGTTGACTATTAAGTACAGGAAAGATAGGTATAAACATGATTATAAAGAATTGTTTACTGGCTATCTGAACATTTAGTTCAATAATGCACACCATGAATTATGGTGAAATTAAATAAATCTAGCATTTTTCAAACTTGCTTAACTATAGAACACCTTTTCCTTGAAGGATCTCATTCTGTTCTAACAACTGTTCCAAAGACTATGCCCTGGGAAATACTGTTATATACTGTAAAGATACTTTTAAAAAGAATATACCAAAGCTTAAATCTGAACATGTACTTTGCTTCAAATCTATCTCACTAGGAAGCTATTTATTCCAGAATTATAGAAGATGTTTAAGTCTTTTTTGGAAATTGCTTTCAAGGTCAAGTTTATGAGCTAATAACAAAGTCAGTCCTATTATTAATATGTGAATTATTTACAAATGCCTTTCATACTTCTCAACAGAAGTACTTCTAACTATAAAGGATCAAGAAGTAAAAGGGGGAGAATGAGAGTCTGAGGAAATAGTCTAAAGCAGAGGTCAGCAGACTACTACCTGTAGGCCAAACCTACCTTATTTTTGTGTGTGAATAAAGTTTTATTAAGACAGATCACACTAAATTCTAGTTATCTTCAACACTATAACATGGTGTTGAAATACCTGTGATTGCTACTTATACTGCTATCATAGATCCATTAGTGATATTGTGAATGCAGCTCATATTCATAATTGACAGAAATCCTAATTTCAGACAGAAATTAGGGAAATAAAGATCTAATCTTTCAGGGATTAAGAACCTTTACTGTAGAGGATTGTGAAGAGATGAATGACACTACTAATTAGGATATCAGAAAGAGCATGGAAAATGTAAAGTTACAAACTAAATATAGCTATACTTTTAATAAATGAAAAATTAAAATAAAGATTTAGAAATATTTTTCATACAATTCATGAGATAATCCAGAGCCATTAGCGTAAATTCTAAGAATCTTCAGCCATAGTATCCCTTGTACTGATTTCCTAAATAAAGCTGATTTTTCTATTCAACAATTAGTTGATTATTACAATAGCAAATGACAAATTTTTGCTCAGAAGTCATGAAAAAGGTGCCGAAACAAATGCAAATTTTTTTTCACCATATCTCATTTGCCATAACTACTATTAGATATGCAAAATAAACACAGGTGATTACTATACTGTGAAATATAGCATATAAGGATTATGAATGTTTATAAAGGTGGTATATGTTACATAGATAATACAACTTTTGAAAGTGAAATAGCATGTATTAGGAAATAAATCATTAAATTTCCAATGTTTAAAAGTATGCAATATTAACTGCATAAAAGACATTACAATCAAACTTCACCATATTGCTTAATATCCATACTAAAGGCTTTAAATATGATAAAGAGCTTTGGAAAGAACACAATGAATATGACATAATAACAAATGAATTTACATAATACAAAGGTTCTTAAAATTGTGGTTTTACTCTTCCCAAACATGTTATGATTTATTATGACGAGAAATATGTGTATGTAACTCTTAAAAGTGGATTTTATTTGAAGAGGCATCCGGTACACTACTTTCAATTTACATATTACACAGAAGATATACAAGTGTGTTTTAAAATATAATCATCTCATGTTAGATACAAAAAGTTTATATTTTCTCCTTTCAAGTTACTTTTATCTACACCTAATTTTCAAGTGTATAAAAGATACTTTTAAAATGACTGATATTTAACATAATGGCTACTGGCCAGTAATGTATAGTGGTTTCAACATCTACAAAAGTATATACAAAGGCTAAACGATACAGGTAAGCCTAATCTTTTTATCTGTAAAATCAATAAAGGACTTTAGGAATTTTATATAATTCTTTGCTGCACTTTGCCTTTTATATTTAACACCAGAAAATGATCCATTGATGTTCTTTAGGAAAGTGATTTAAAGTTTAGCAACTAGGAAATTTCATTTCTGTTTTAAAACATAACTAGTTCAAACTTCTCCTGGTAGAGTCTAATGAAGGATATTCAATTCAAGATTTTATTTAAGGAATTTGTTAGAAAAACAACACAAATTAATTTTCTAAAAATAAGGTAGCATTTTAAAAAGCCTTAAATGCTACAATAGGCACTAAATTTAATTATTTGAAATGAAGCAGGGACATACTTGACTAACCAATTGGCAGTACTTTTAAAAAATTATTAACATATTAAAGTAGGAATCTGATTTTCCAGAAGCATGCATAGGAAAGCCTGTCATCATGGAAACAGCAAATATAAATGGCAATAATCCAGAAGAAAATGTCAGTGCTTCTGAACAATGAAAAAACACAAAAAGCTAGTTGTGAAATAAAACAACACAATGTTGTTTAAAATACTTTATAATTTTCAATTTCTTTCCATAAATTTTACTTAGTAAAAATATTGGTATTATTGCATTCCTTTTAGACAAAATAATCTAACAATTTATTAAAGTAATATCTGAAACAGAATTAAAAAAGACTTCTCTCAATTAATTACTATCATTTATTTTAAAATATCTAAACATCTAAATAAAATTATTTCTAAATATCTATTTTAAAATATATAAAATAAAAATATCTAAAATATCTAAATAAAATACTTTTAAATTTTAAAATTCATGGGCTTGGGATCAAACATTAACTCCTAATCCAATTATATAATACCAAAATCTTAACAGCAAAAAATTCATGTCATAAGTTTAAGTATAGGCAACAATGTACATACCTGACCCTCACATCACCTACACTTTGACAATTTTAAAAAATAAATAAAATCTTCATATATTCTCTATTAAACAGTTTTCAAGCATAATATCCACGAGAAAAAACTGACTGACATGTTCACAGTGATGGTAAACATTTATTCTCATAGATTAGTATTTTATATATTTGCAACAACATATTTAGGTTAAATAAAGGAATGTAATTCTCCAACATACAAACATTAGCAATGTGGGAGACTCAGGTCCAATCCCTGGGTCGAGAAGGGAATAGCAACCTACTCCAGTATTCTTGCCTGGAGAATCTCATGGACAGAGGAGCCTGGCGGGCTACAGTCCATGGCATCACAGAGATTTGGACATGACTAAGTGACTAACAGTTTCACTACCAAGGAGTTAAAATGTTTTAAAAGTTCACATTATGAAATTGGAAGGACTGATGCTGAAGCTCCAATACTGTGGCCACCTGATGCGAAGAGCCAACTCATTGGAAAAGACTCTGATGCTGGGCAAGACTGAGGGAAAGAGGAGAAGGGGACGACAGAGGATGAGATGGTGGGAGGGCATCACCAACTCAATGGACATGAGTCTGACCAAAATCTGGAGGATAGTGAAAAACAGGCAAGTCTGGCATGCTGCAGTTCATGGGGTCACAAAGAATTGGGCACAATTTAGCGACTGAACAACAATTTACAAAATAGGTAATATTTAAGATTCATTCTTTCATTAAGAATAAAGGAATGTGTGCAGTTCTTGTCACTTGTCCTTGCCTTTTTCTCTCAAAGAATATCAAATCAAACTCAAAGCTTCCACAGAAATAAACAGGTTTTATACTAGTATGTCCTTGCTATATAAAAACTGTTTTTTTAAAACCAGTTTAAATTAACTATTTCTAAGAGCTTTGGCTAAAGAAAAATCTATTACACAAAAATAAATATGAATTGGGACAAGGACACTAAAAACTACCCAAATTTCCCTTAGGTATCACATTTGCCCACATCCTCAAAAGCAAATCCACATCCTGACATTATATTTCTTTCATTTCCTTCTTATATCATTCTACCTTAATTATATTAATATGCTAGCTCATTACTATTTTCATGTTTCTAATCTTTCTACTCATATCTAACAACTTTCCCTCTTTTTTCTTATTAATCATCTACCTGTCTTTCTAATGTCTCTATAAACTTTCAAACAGTATTTCAAAAATGGGCAATAAAAATAAAAACGGACAATATGTGTTACCTTAAAGCTATGGAAATAATCTCTGGAGAAGTTCTTATTTCATTCCTTATGTTCTTGATAGGTCTACCACTTTTGAAAACTGGCCGGTTTCCACGGCTTCTGCTTAAGGTTCCAGTTCACGTTGATTATAATGTGCTACCAGGAATTGTGCAATATGACTGCTCCAAGCTTATATTTAAAGGAAGAACTGTCCAGTTTTAAGTCACTAAACTCAGGTGATGCTACTCCAGAAATCTTGACATACTGATTATAGAATTTTCTTATTATATGTTCATCACTCAAAACTGGAAAGTACACAATATGAACTTTACTTTCTTTTAGTGTTTGTTAGAAGCAGTCAGTTTGCCAGGCACAAAATACATACTCAATTACTATTCATAATTTATTCAATGAAACAGAGATTCCATGTAAGTTATCTAACAAATGACCAGGCTCAAAGATTTGCAGGCAAACTTTTAGAGCCATTAATCTCTATAAAGTTGAGTTTTCAATATATATTGCATATACTTCTATCATGTTTATTTTATATTTATAGAAAAATATGACTTCCCAGATATGTAGCTTTTTTCTATTAAAAAGTATGATAAAGAGTAAATGATAAAAGGAAAAACATACATTAGTTATTTTTCTATAACAATTACTACAACTTTATCTGCAAAGAAAAATAAATCATGGCCATTTCTTGAAACATTTTACAAAAGTTGTAAATTCCCTTCTCACATTCACAAATTTCAACTAATTTTATTACTTGCTATTTTTAACACTGATATATATATATATATATATATACATAAAGTAAAAAATCAGATGTGTATGTTAAATCTTCAAAGATACCCACGTAACCAGGCCCCAGATCATGAATAAGAGCATTAAAAGAAGCAGTATCTCTGCATCCCCTTCCAGCACTGCCTGCTCTCCCCAAGACTAAGCACTATCCTGACTTCTAATATCAGAGATTAGTTCTGTTTACTTTAAGCAATATATAAATAGAATTATACAGCATTTTCTCTTTTACGACTTTTTTTTTATGTCTCAATATTACAGTTATAAGATTCAGTCATTGTATTTGTTAGTTAACTCATTCTTGTTCCCATTGTGTGAGCATGGGCGTACTAACTTGTTTCAGTCGTGTGTGACTCTTTATGACCCTATGGACTGTAGCTCACCAGCCTCCTCTGTCCATGGGATTTCCCAGGCAAGAATACTGGAGTGGGTTGCCATGCCCCCCTCCAGGGGATCTTCCTGACCCAGGGGTCGAACCCAAGTGTCCTGTGTCTCCAGTATTGGCAGGTGAGTTCTTTACCACTAGCACCACCTGGGAAGCGTTGTGTGAGTAGAGCACTGATTTAGTTTACATTCTAGTGTTGATGAGCATTTGAGTGCTTTTCAGTTGGGTCTATTGCTAACAGTGCTGCTGTGAACATGCTTGGATATGTGTTTTGGAGAATGCAGATTCTCGTTTCTGCTGTTATGTTGCAGGAACAGCACTGCTAGGCCGTATGGGAAGAGTAAGGAGCCGGGCATGCTACAGTCCATCGGGTTGCAAAGAGTAGGAGCTGACTGAGCATCTAAGCACAGCACACACGGGAAGTGTATATTCCTTTATGTGTATATACTTATGACATGCTCCCTGATGACTTTCCAACACTTTGTACCAATTTATACTTCTTCCACCAGTGTAAAAAAAGTGAATCGACATTCGTGGACTGTCAGTCATTTTCACTTTAGTCATTCTAGTGGGCTTAGAATGGTATGATATTATGGTTTTAATTGGCACTTCTTTGAAAACCAGTGGCTTTGTCATTTTTTAAGGAATTCACTGGCCACATTTTTGTGAAATTACTATTCCATTGTTTGGGCCATGTTTTACTGGGCTGTAACTTCCCTATTGATCTTAAAACCATTCACTGCATATTCTGAATATAAGTTCTGATCATATATATATATATATATGTATACACATACACATATATACGTATATATGGAACTTCCCTGGTGGCTCAGGGGTTAAAGCGTCTGCCTGCAATGTGGGAGACCTGGGTTCAATCCCTGGGTCAGGAAAATCCCCTCGAGAAGTAAATGGCAACCCACTCCGGTACTCTTGCCTGGAAAATCCCATGGATGGAGGAGCCTGGTAGGCTATAGTCCATGGGGTCGCAAAGAGTAGGACACGGCTGAGCGACTTCACTTTCTTTCTTTCCTATACACACACATATATATGTGTATATATACACACACATACATGTATAGCAAATAAATGTGCTCACCTTATGGCCTATTTACTCTGTTAATGGAGCCTAATGAAGAGAGTTCTTAAATAATGATTCAATTTATAATTTTTTCTTTTATGGTTAGAGCTTACATCTCACTTAAGACTCATTTGAAAAGACCCTGACACTGGGTAAGATTGAGGGCAGGAGGAGAAGGGGATGACAGAAGATGAGACAGTTTGAATGGTATCACCGACTCAATGGACGTGGGTTTCAACGGACATGGGTCTGGGTGGACTTCGGGAGTTGGGAATGGGACAGGGAAGCCTGGCGTAGCGGCGGTTCATGGGGTTGCGAAGAGTTGGACATGACTGAGTGACTGAACTAAACTGAACCTGCTTTAAGGTCTTTATAAAGATATTCTTCTATGTTTTTTTCCCAACACTTTAATAATTTTCTTATCACTGATACTCGTATCGGCAATCCGTTATTTATTTTTTCACAATGGTGCGACCAGGGGTGAAAATACGTAATTTTTCCCATTTGGCTACTCAATTAACCCAGATTATATTTTCACAACAGTACTAGAGTCATCTTTGTCATTAACAAACTAACTGGATAAGTTTGGGTATATGCCTGGTCTCTTTACTGAAGACTTTTCTATTCCATGTTCTACACTGTTCTACAGTATCACTTTTTCTCACTGTGTCTGGGTACCTGGTGATGTAACACAACATCTAGCTGTGCTTGTCTTTATGTTTTGAGAAAAATGAAAAAAAGATCATTTTCTTGGTCAAAGTTCTGGTGTGTTTAGAGTAAAATTCAAACTCTTTAACGTGTCTTACAATGTCCTTCATGTTCTGGCCACTGCCTACTTTTCTGAGTTTCTCTCTTAAAACCTATTCCTTGCTCTGTCTGCTGCAGCCATATTGGCCTTCTCCAAATACCCTAGCTCTCTCTGCTAGAATGCTCTTTCCTCAACCCCCAACATGTTTGCATGGCTTATTTCTTCATAAGTATCACTACTCAGACAGGTCTTTCTTGATCAATCTGCCTACCTACAATGCTTCCTTCTCCTTTTAAAATAACATTAGTAATTTAGTTTCTTAGTTTTCTTGGCTATGAGAATATAAGCTTCATAGGCACAGGAATTTTTGCAGGTCCTGTTTTATTGTTTTATTTCAGGTACCAGGGCATATAAGCACTCGTTACCTATCTATAATGTAAGTATTAATTAAGGGAAACAATATAACACAGTTGAAAGAACAGTTATAAGTTGAAAGAAAGTTATATATAAAATATAAAGAAAGTTATAAGTTGAAAAGACCAAATGAAATAAGTACCCAGGAATGCTAAGATAATTTAACAATTAATTTTATTATAAATATCAATTTTACTGTTTGCCACTTCCCAATTAAATCTGAAACACTGACTTCACAAACAACATATGTTTTAAAAATGTACTCATAAATAAGTTACATATGTGATACAACAGTATAGTAGCATATAAATTACTTGTCCATCTCAACAAGGATATCCTTTGAACTCTAAGACACTGACAAATTCCTCAGTTTCCTATTCCTCAATTTCAAAATAGACAGTATGTCATTTTTAATTCTTAGGAAATATTTGTTGAAAAAAGTACACAAAATCTGTGCTGGGAACAGGACTGAAAAAACCCTAACTATTCTAATGAAATGTCAACTGTAAACTGTACTCCCAAATTTAAACTCTTAACATAAACATGGTATAAATTCATTATTGTGCTTTATATCAAATAGTTTATTTCAAAGGGATGATAAATGATAGTGTTATTTTGTAATAAAATATCCTTAAATGTGCTTGCTCCGAAATGAAGAAAAATTTTATGTAATGAAGTTAACTCTACTTCTGGAAAAAAAAATTCACAACTATTAAGTGAAAATAAACTTTAGAAAGAAGGTAAGCATGTAAAACAGTTCTCCAAAAATAAATTTCTATAAGCAATGATCAGCTTAGAATCTACAGGAAAAGATGAACTGTAACATATAAAACTTCATTGTTATCTCTAAAAGGAAAACTAAATTCATTCCCAATTATACCGAATCTAGAAATTAAAAAAAAATTCCTACAGGGGTTGATATTAGAGGTTGAAAAGTTGACTTCAATGCTCATTTGGAAATCAAACATAATTTTATATTTTTGAAAAAGGACAAGATGAGTACATACATTATGCTACCAATTCTAAATCTATAATAATTAGAATATTTTAGTATTTCTCCACCACCACACCAAAGGCAAAAACGGATCACCCAGAAGAAAAAAGGTTTGAAACATATTTTGGAAATAAAAGAATCATGCATGTGATAAGGTATTAAAAACAACTGAGAACTGAAATTACTCTTGTCAAAATGAAACTGGGAAAGCAATTTTCAAAAGAAAAAAAAGATTTCCTGCTTATACCAAATACTACATTCTAGGTGTATTAAAGAGTTAAAGGTTTAACATTTTAGAAAGCAATTTTTCAATACAAGTTAGGAGCTTTAACTTTTCTTATTATTTGCAAACTAATCTTTCTCTTAGGAATTTATATAAAGAAATATTTAGATGCAAGTATTTACAGATGAAGGAGTTTACAAACATTGTAAGAAAAATTATCTGAACAGCTAATTTTCAGCAAGCAGTGATGAACAAAATGTTTGATATTACACAGCTTATGACATGTGAATGAAAAAATGATCAATTCCTATGAGAATCACAATTGTTTATACAGAAAGGAAGAGAAAGATAGTTTCTTATTAAGAAGAGAGTTAAAACTTTACTAGTATTTGCATTGGGATCATGGGGGCTTTTTGTTTTCCTTTCTATAGTTCTTTATGTTGTCCAAATTTTGAATAAATAAGTGGACTTATAAACTGCAATAATCATGGTAAAAGTCTTTTAAAAGAAAATAATTTCCACTATCTTTATATATTAGATAGCAGATGTCAGCTATAGTTTATATGGATAAACTAACATACAAGAAAACATTTTCTCCATGTAGGATAGTGCTTTCTTTTAACCTTAAATGATGAACTCAGGTCTTTTCATGTAAAATTAGTATTTTTTTGCCACTTTACTTTTTAACTGAAGGATAATTGCTTTACAGAATTTTGTTGTTTGTTGTAAAATTAATATTTTAAAAATATATTTAGAGGGACCTTCATGGTGGTCCAGTGGCTTAGACTCCATGCTTCCAATGCAGGGGGCCCGGGTTCAATCCCTGGTTGGGGAACTGGATCCCATATGCCACAACTAAAAGTTCGCATGCCACAACTAAAGGTCTCGTGTGCTTCAATTAAGACCCAGCTCAGTCAAATAAATATATAAATATAAAATACACACACACACACACACACATATTTATAATATACTATATTTCATCTAATATAACTACAAATTGTAAAATTTTAAAAAGTTAAAGATACTGTCAATACCGAAGCAATCTGGTAAGAACTTTTCAGTTATGTTTACAAACGAAGCAATCATATTACAATTGTGAACTAAATTCCAAGTTAGATTCTGGAGGATATCAGGAGACAGCATGAGCAAAAGCAGATGTGAGTGTCTACAGAGCAGGTGAAGAGTAGCAGTGATATCACGGTAGTAGCAAATAACGTGCATTAGAGAATAAGTATGACAGACTAAGGATAAGTTAAGTAGGGCCAGTTTATAAAGGTCTTTGAATTTAAAGACACAAAATTTTGGATTTGATGTATCAGTTCCTAGATAAGTGACGACATTCAAGTTTGATTTAGAAAAATTAGAGACTCTTAACACATATGCAAAAGAATGAGGAAAAGCAAGGTCAAATAATTGGAGAATGAGGCTTCATGTAAGTAACTCCTGAAATGATGAATTACAATAAAATGTGTCTTTCTGATATGTTGTTTTCCTAGTAATGCTAATGGATTTGCATGACTCAATTTCTGTCCCCCTGGATTCCTTGTGAATAATGAGAGGTACTGGTAAAAAACTACAGTCAGAGAATCATCCTTTGGGAAGAACAAAAGCTATGTGACCTTGAGAGGAGAACCAGATAATTAGCAGGAAAATACCACAGGAAAACTTTTCTAAAACAAGCAACCAGACTAAGAAATGTTGTTCTTAATTTATATCCCATTGGTAAAATCTTTTTTTTAACTCTGATTTTATTTATTTATTAACTGAAGGATAACTGCTTTACAGAGTTTTATTGTTTTCTGCCAAATATCAACAGGAATCTTAGAAGAAAATCATAGTAAATAATCCATGAATTGAGGAAGAATGGGTAAATTTTCTCTTGATATATATATAGGTAATCAATTCACATCATTTGTTGCAGTTATGGTCTACACCACATGGTCAAGGCACTTCCCTTGTGGCTCAGACGGTAAAGAATCTGCCTGCAGTGCGGGAGAACAGGGTTCAATCCCTGGGTTGGGAAGATCCTCTATACAACGCAATGGCAACCTACTCCAGTATTCTTGCCTGGAGAATTCTGTGGACAGAGGAGCCTGGCGAGCTACAGTCCATGGTGTCACAGAGTCGGACATGACTGAGTGACTAACACACACACATGGCCTACACATAACTTGAAACACTCCATTAATGAACACCGAATTAGGACTCCCAGAGCAAATACAGGTTTAGGTTCCAACGAGCCGCTGGTCACAACATCTTCATCAATCGTGAACACATGACTTGGTTTCATTGTGTTTCTGTTTAGGGACACCTTATTTAGTACATATTGTTGAATCGTTAACACTGAACTCATGGCCAATGGTCCTGTATGTCATTCCTGAATAAAGACTACCTATCACTTGTATTTTCTCTGTAAAGCACATCACAGTCTTCCTGTACTAAGGAATATAGGACAATGTAAGCAGCATTTCAGCACTACACTTGTAGGCTATTTCAAACAATGAAATCATCAACAAAATGCACGAAAATGTGAAGAGTATGGCCCTAAACTGTGCAAGTGCCCTAGCTTAGAGTATGAGAGCTGAAACAAGGCAACGCATGGCCTTGTTTGAACCAGGCTGTGGATGTGAGTGCCAGGTGACCCAAATTTTCACCACTCCACCCAAGTCTCTGAGTGAGAATCAGCATCCAGTGAGGAGAGATACTCGGCTTACAAACAGACTTTAGTGGGGGAGCAAATCTGCAAATAAAGACACCGTGAATAAAGAGAGCTGACTGTATTTAATGCAAAGACTTGTATGATCTTAACTTAATTCCTACTCTCTAAATAATCAGATACATAACCAGGAGCAGGCCACAAATTTTCTTATCTGAAAAACTGAAAGGCTCTCCAAGTTTATTGATTCTTTCAGCTCAAACACTGTATAATTCCATTATGGACAGCTTACAATTTCCTGTAATGACATTTTCAGATGCACTCTGACAAAAGTTAATGTTAGAGCTTTCTGGTATAGAACTCTAAAGTCTAATGTTATATTTGGTAAAGTTTATGCATATCAAAAAATAAACCAACTAAACAAAATTTGGTCCCAAAGTAGTTCTGAGAGAAGTTGTCAGAAATACCAATTTTCCAAAGAATAGGATTTGAAAATTACTGTGCATCTGAGATAGTTCAGCATCAATATTTTAGGTCACAAGCTAAAAAATGTGTAAAGAAAAAGAGAGATTTGCCTTCTAAGTTTGCAAGCAATAAAATTAGGTTCAAAACTGCCAAGTTTGTAAACACGCATACCTCAGAGGTACTGTAGATTTGGTTCCAGACCACTGAAGTAAAACAAATATATCAATAAAGCAAGTCACTAATTTTTTGGTTTCCCAGTGCATGTAAAAATTATATGCAATAGCATGACATCTAAAAGAAAAGTGTACATACTCTAAATAAGAAATACTTCATTGCTAAAAATTGTAACCATCATCTCAGTCTTCAGCTAGCTGTAATGTTTTTGCAATAGGAACATCAAAAATCACACATTACACTGATCACAGATTACCATAAAAAATAAAATAATAATGTAAAAGTTTGTAATACTGTGAGAATTACCAAAATGTGATACAGAGACATGAAGTGAGCAAATGGTGTTGGCAAAATCGCACCAACAGACTTTCTCAATATAGTTTGCTACAAACGTTCAATTTGTTTTTTAAAAAGGCAGTATCTGCAAAGCACAATAAAATGTGGCATGCCTGCCTGTACATTCACAGCTGCCAGGGCATCATGCTGGAGCTGTTCCCCTACAATTTGAACCCCTAATCCCAATCCCAATCTTTCAAGTATTCCAACAGATTTTAGGAGCACAACCGATTCATCCGATATTTTACCTGTCTTCATAGTGGCTTAGATCAAATATGACTCCCAAGCAGGGTAATCAGATGCACTTGGGACAGACCTCAGTCAAGCTCTTCAGCCAAAGTCAAACCTCTTAAATAAGTCATTAACCCAAGTGCAGCAAGAGGTGTTGGCAAACTCACACAGCCCATTTTGACTGGCCAGCAGGAAGCACAGAGCAATGTGATTTTTCATCACCTCTCAGCTTAAAGAGTTATTGGCTATAATCTGAAAAACAAGCAAAGCGTCTATCTTCCCTTAAGCAGCAGAGGGAGACCACAGGGTACTAAAAGTTAAACAGAACCATAAGAGTAGCCAAAGAGGAAATCTTACTCGGCTGCCTGCTCACTTCTGAAGTCAGAGGTTTCTGAGAGTTAGACTAAGGCTCTTCAGTGGTTAACAGCTGGGTTGAAAGTGACGGCTATAGTTTGGCTTACACTGGCCATATGCTCCGTGGACAAGAGCTAAGAAAGATGAGTATTTCCTCTCTACACTCCTGGCTCGCTCGTGTCTAAGGTGCTCTCTCTTCCACAGCCAAGGTTGTGGCCTACCATCCATAGCCACATGATTCAACCTCTGCAGCAAGACCAGTCTTCACAATAATCACTTTACCCTTTTCTGTTCTCCCCCTATCTTACCCATATAATAGGGTTCAGACTCAACCCTAGCTGACTCACCAGAAATGTGTCTAATCATCAGTGCTCAGCAGTATCCTCTAGAGGAGGGAAGAATGCCTATATATATATAGTCTATTCAAGTAGGATTAGACAGGTCTGGTACCCCTAGCGAGGTGCCCTAAGTCCCTGTTTTCACCTGGCTGTGAGTCTGGGTGACTGGACATATTTGCCAGACGTCCTTGGTCTGATGTGCTAGAATCACTAGGCTTTTGCTTTTGACCCTGGACAGTGGTGTACCTACTTACCTGGGCAGTGCAAGTCTGATCAGTTTGTTGATTCTACTGATGTTCATCCTCAAAGGGTCCTTTCCCCTGGGCTTCCACATACCTAATGAATAGGAAGTGTGCATCCTGCACAATCTGCAGCCATAGTGTTAATTTCCACAGAGACTGGGACTTGATCATCTAATTACAGCACTGCCAGTCCCCAGAATCACTGAAAATGTAACAAACTTAGTATTTTCTCTAGAGTAAGGACCACAACTCTTGACTACCCAATGAACAGAAGTCCCTTTTTCATGCACTGAGGGTTCGATCCCTGGGTTGGAAAGATTCCCTGGAGAAAGGAATGGCAACCCACTCCAGTATTCTTGCTTGAAAAATTCCATGGATAAAGGAGCCTGGTGGGCTACAGTCCAGAGGGTCACAAAGAGTTGGACATGACTGAGCACGCACACATGCAAAATGACAACTTGCTTTTTAGTTCTGTTCCCCTGTATTCTAAATTCAGGGTAAATCGTAAACACAGAATTTCACCATCCAATATTAGTTTCAGATACAATGTAGCTCAATACAAAGGAATGTAAGAGCAACCCTTTACATGGTTCATTTGTCAATAAACCAAGTGAGTAAGCACATATATATGTATATATATTTTTATTATTATAAATACAACACATTTTAATACTTTTTCATTTCTTTAAGAATTTTCTAAACAGTTCCAGAGCTTTTAAATAAATATACGTATTTTTGGTCTAGTTTTACAATTATCTCACTTAAAAATTATGCCAAGAATTTTTTTAATTTTTTCCTTTGGAGAAGACATTAAGTGTTTATACAGGTTTCTAAGCAACACCAGCTTTGAAACTGTAAGAGTGTTTGAATACAAAAGCAACTGATCCAAAGTTGTTATACTTTTGGAATTTAGTAACTGATGAAAAACAGAACCATGTTAGTCATCAATAACCCCACCCAGTGTGCAGAGTTAAAAATACAATCTCATATTTTAACATCTCTCAAATTTGAGTTTTTACTGAGCATATTTGGGTTGATTTCTCCATTAATACTGTCAAAAGACATTAATCTCTCATGTTAGCATATTATGAGGATTTCCATTGGGTAAATAATTAGCCAGCAAGGAGTTTTTAAAAACTGAACTTTAACTTAAAAGACAAACAAGAAAAGGAAGAATTGTCTAATATTTCCAATACATAACTTAATGCAAACTAAAACTTCCAGATGAAAAGAACTTTGTCTTACTATTTAAACTTCTTTAATCCTGGTATACTGCAATCCATGGGGTCACAAAGAGTCGGACACAACTAAGCAACTGAACTGAACCGAACTGAATTGAGTAACTCTTTGGATCTCAGAATCTCAAGTTAAAGAATACATATGTGTGTATACTACTACCATATTCAAATGAATCCTGAGCAAGTACCCCTTTCCCCAAAGAAATATATTAACATTTTTCTCTATAGAATAGAGAGCAGAATAAGAGTAAAGACAAAAAAGCTGGAGAAACAACAAGGGAGGCAGATTTAGATGAGAAGGCTGAGAGACTTGTTAAGAGGATCATATTACAACGACCTCAAGAGAGCAAGCTTTAGACCACTTCAATATCAGAAGCTGCCTAGTGCATGTTAATCCAGTAATAAAAATACGAAATTACTCACATGGAAGCCATGGAACTGTATTTTTTAACAATAAATCTCCTTGTTTTGAATATACTTTCCCATTATTGACATGTGTTAGTGTCACAGTTAGTGAGAGTTTCATAAATTAGCTGTCATTCCTAATATTGAATTATGTTGGTGTCTATGAAACACACAATTTCATGAATTAGCCATCCCAGGTGATTGTTAATTAGCCATTCATTTACTGATACATGCAAATAGTTAAGAAAATGTGAGAAGGACATGTGGACCTAGTATATGCAAGAGTGATAATAAAATGGGAGAGTGTGATTTCATTTTCTAATAACTTCATAAATAACTTTCAGACATGTTACTCTCATATGAAGTCATAATCATTTAGGGTGTGATAAGACAGAAGTGTTTTATAAAGACTGTCATCCATCCTTTCCTGAATCTTGTTTTCCTTTTTTTCACTGTCAATATAGTAATGGGTCATTTGAATCTTTAAATAAGATACCGAATGCCTAAAGAAACTTCCTTTTTATATGGGAAATAGACGAAAAGTTAGCAAAGTTATTTGTTGACTACAGAAAAAAACTCCTGTAGGAATTGGTCACATCTGTTTTATTGTTTGCAGCTGAGACAGTCAACAAAAAAAAAGTTGGCTGGTAATAAAAGTACAATAATTGTTAATGTAAAACAGACAGATGTTTTTCTCATTACATAGCACCAGACAGATGTATTTTGGTAAGAGTTGAAACTTTTAACAAAATTAAGCTGGTCTTAGTCCTCAGAATTTGAATGTGTTACTTGAAATCAAGTATGTGATAACTCACACAAATACTTTTTCTCTCCTAAAATGTGTATGTTAAATGATTTTTTGTTGTTATTTTTGCATTATACTTTCAAGGACACATGCAACTAACTGTAGTTAATGACATTTGGGATAAAATACTTCTGATAAAATAATTACTAACATACTATTCAGTTTGTAATGCCCCTTCTACACTGTAAAATATTTATAATGCTTCTTTGCTTTATGGGTTTTTAAAATATCTCCTCTAACATTCAAATTTTCACCTTTTGTAGAATGATTACTTGAGTTATGTTCTTAGGTGTCTTCTTGGCTCTCCCATATATGCAAAACTAAGGATAACATTTTCACTTCACTGATTCCTTCACATTTTACATGGGACGAAAAAGTGTCCCAAGTACATCTTGAAGAACTTACTTGGTATTTTGGTACATTCTTTATTATTATTCCAGAAGATGACCTATGACTGCTAAGTCATGCTGGCTGCTTTGGTAAATTAATTGAAAAAGGTCCTATATTTGACAGGAAGCACTGTGTTATTATTAAGCAATAACATCATGGCTGGGCTAAAAGAAAATATTACCAGATTATACACACATCATAATATTCCCATCAAAAAAGAAGGAAATGAGTAGAAAAACTTGAAATATCTTATTTGAAAAGACAAAAATGAAATGCAGCTGCCACCAAAGTAAGCTTCTGTGCAGCTAGTTTGTTAGCCAAAGGAGAAAAGCATTTCACAACGATGAGTAAATTAAAACTTGTCCAGAGAAAGCAAACTTTTAACCAAGGAGTTAATGCCAGTTGTTGTTTATTCAAGGAAGTAATGCGGTTGACGGATAAGCTTCTATTAACAGTTGTGTGAACAACTACAAGCAAGGATATTTTCAAAAAATTTGTGAGATCATGAATTGATAACTTGCAGTACAATCTGCTTAGATGATTTACCACTGATAGTGGTAAAAATATGTGTGTGAGACCAAAAGAAACTTAGTAGCACAGATTTACAAAGCTTGTAAAGATATTAAGGAACTGAGAACCTATGATTATTCACTGTATTCTTAAATCAGCAAATACCTCATAGAATATATTTGAATCTATCATGTGTTACTGAACCAGTAGCTTCAAGAGTAAAACTTCATTCACTCTGATAGACTTAATCATTGTCAATTCTACAAATTTTTATCAGAAATAAAAGATGAACATTCTGATTTGCCCTACCACATAACAGTTCAATAATTTAGCAGTGATAAAGTTTATTGTGATTTATTGAACTCCAGCCAAGATGGAATTTTTTTCTGAATGAGAACAACGTCTGTGACTTTCAGCCACTGTTACTGACACCAAATAGCTTTGAAAATTAGTTTTTGCTGCAGACTTGAAATGTTTGTAATGAATTCAATTCAAGATAGAGGGCAAAACAATACTTATATGCAAAACTTAAACTGCAGTCAAGCCATTTATACAACAGCTAAGTTTCTGAATCACAAGTATATATTTCCCATGTTATCAACAATTAAAATGAGAAGTGAGAACTCAACCCCACATACATTGGCAGCAGGTGTATTTTCTGAGTTTAAACTATAGTTTCTGCAACATTTTTCGTACTTCAATGCAGTGCAAAAAAGATATCTGTATTTCAAAGTCTAATTAACTGTACATTTGAGGGGCTTCCACCTAATCTTCAGTTGGCAATGATTAATGTAATATAACGACATGCTAAAAGCAAATTTTAAGGAAATAAATGTATTAAAATTCTATAAATGCCTCAGAAAAACAGATATGTCCCCAAATTATCACATGCACCTAAACTAACATCAGTGTTTGGCAGAACCTATCTGCGTGAAGACATTTCATTTTCAAGAATGAAATATGTAAAATCTCAATCAAGATTAGCATTTACAGGTGGAAATTTACAACTGATTTGATAGGAATGCTGACTTTGAACCCTAAATAAGAAAAACATTATTTCCTTCTTTTCCCCCAAATTCATTTCTTTAGATCTCTATGTTGTTCTCCACTGCCACTGGTGCTGTTATTACTAGCAGTATTGTTTTAGACTGAATTCTGTCAACAAAAAATTGTGGAAATGTTTTCTGTTTTGTTGTATAATATCTACATAATATTCCAGATTTTACCTCTAGGTCTGAAAAGCCTAAAATATTTGCCTCCAACCCATTACAGAATTTTGCCAATTCCTACTCTAAAATGCCTACTTGCACTTAACAGGTTTTTCAATAAATATTTCCATATGACATCTTTATTTATATTTTATAAAAAGATAACGATTAAAGGGAAAAGAAAACTCATTGTTTTTAAAGCATGAAATATTTACACAGACACCGATTACTTAAAACCAAAACAAATACAAGTCTAATACACAGAGAAAAGCACCAATTTACTCTTTTCTCATGCCATGTAACGCAAAAAAAAAAAAAAAAAAAATGCTCAGCTCAACCCAAAAAAACAAAAACACATTTTTTGAAATGGAGTTCATGAGTCTGCTTTATTTCATAAGATCAACTGGTTAAATAGTCATAAAAAGTCCTTAGAACTATATGTAATTTTTAACATTTAATATATTTTAACATTAACACTAATTTTGCTAAAATTACTTTGAGCTTATTGCTAATTTACAAGTTTCATATATGTTAGGATAACACGTCTAGTAAACTGATTTTAAGGCAAGCAATAAGTACATCATTTCAAAAAAGTTTTTCAAAAAAAATTCATGAATTACCCACACAATTAAAGGAGACCATTAAAATAATTTTTAAAACATTGCTTCCTATAATTTACATGTTGGTACCCATTAACAAGCTCTCTACTGGGGGCAGGAGGGGTAGGCAGAAAAAAAAAATCAACTTAAAAATATGACCGCTATGTGGACTATATAATGAATCCAGAAGTTTTTCATCTAAATATCATCCTCTCTAAACTTCTTCAAAGCAAGAACTCTGAATATAACAACAGCATTAGCAATAACCATAAAATCCTACCATATTTACTAATATTTTATGCCTGACAAGTACCATGATAAGATATCTGTATGTACAAGTTCATTTGCAACAGAATATCACCAATTTTTATTAAATACCACCACTAACAGGAAATTCATTAATTTACAAAGGAGCTTTTCAAATTTTGTATGGGTATAGAAGCTAGAAATGATTTCTTACATAAACAAATACCAAATCTATCTTTATTTTAATTCCAGAAAAAATATCTCTTTTAGACTTCTCTTAGTCAAATATGCTTACTGATCAAATTTGTTTCACATCATAGTCAACAATTAACTCAAGATGCATCATAAACCTAACTGGTAGGAGATAAAATATTAGAAAACTAGACATTTGCAAAAGCTACTTAAGACACAAAAAGCAAAAAAACATAAAATAAAACATTTATAAATTGGACTTTTTAAAAATTAAAATTTTCTGCTCCATAAAGGACACAAATAGGTAAATAAGAAGGTAAGCCATAACATGGAAGAACATCTGACAAAGGACTTGTATCCAGAATATGTAAAAAGAACCCATACAACTTAAAAAGAAGAAAGCAAACAACCCAATACAAAGGAGCAAAAGATTTGAAGATAGTTCACAAAAGAAAATACAGCAAAGGTCAATAAGCACAAGAAAACCCATTAGGATTACACAAGTTAAAACTACAATGAGATAAACTACACACAAATTACAATGGCTAAAATTTTAAAAGACTCACATCACCAAGTACTGGTAAATACGTAGACCAACTATAATGCTAATGCATTGGTGGAAGGAAAGTAAAATGGCACAACCCCTTTGGAAAATAGTCTGGCAGTTTCTAACAAAGCTTAATATTCCATCTGATCTAGATAATTCTATTCCTAAGTGTTTAGTTACGAGAAATCAAACATAAATTTGCAAATAGACTTGAACTTGGATGTTCATAGCAATCTTACTCCTTTCAAAATCTGAGAACAATTTAAGTATCCGTCAAGGTGAATGATTCTTTTTTAAAAAACTATATATTCAGACAATGACCACTCCCCAACAACTCAAAGGAATAAACTACTTATACATGCAACAACAAGGATGAAAATATTATACAGGGCAAAAGAAGCCCAGACACTCGGCTACATATTTTATGATTCCATTTAACTAAAACTCAAAAAAGTCTAATTGATTCTACAGTAATAGAAAATAGAGCAGTGATTAGGGTAGGGGGGTGGTCCACCAAGTATTACTTGGTGGTCCGGGGAAGTATTAATATGAAATTTTTGGCACGAGGAAAATATGTGTGGCCCATGTGATGGTACTTAGATGGGTTTACGTAACTCACGTATGTAAGGCATACATACGTAACTTACATAAGACATATATATGTAACTCACGTAAGGCAACTGAACAGATACTTTGAAATCACCCTTATAAAACATCTTACAAGACTTCCAGGTCTTTTGAGAGCAGAAGATATTTCATTTTGATATCCATACATCTTATGTGCTCCGTACACATTTGTTCTCATTTCTTCAAACAAATTTCAAACAAGATGTTTAAACTCCCTCATTAATTTTTTTAATCTCACTTTTTCACTGAAGATTTACTTAAAAATATTACTAAATAAAATATGATCTTTTAGATCACCGTTCATGCTATATGGTTCAGAAATCTTAATAGAATGTCTGTTTCTTCTCTCCTGGATAACTACCAGGTACATACTGTAGTAGATAACCTTGGTTTCTAACAAACAATCTATCATTTGGATATTGATTTGCCTATTTCAGCCTTTCCCATTAATGACAACCTATGCAGAATATACTAAAGCATTTCAAATAAAATCAGAGCTTACTATTATGAAATAAAGTTAAGGCAAACATTTCAACCCCAAGTAACACTTGACAAAAGCTGGGAGTGGTCTTAACTTTTCTCTCAGCTACTACTGGATTGGCGAAAAAGTCCATTTGGGTTTTCCGTAACAGAATATAGGAAACCGGAACAAACTTCATGGCCAACCCAATGCATTCAACCAGTGAACAAGTCTTTGGTGATTCTACTTTATTAGCGTATTTTCATCTATATTCCTTTCTTCTTTTCAATTTCTACTTATATCTCTAGTTTAGGAGGCACTTACATTTCTTTTGTATTAATGCAATGACCAACCTGTTTCTAACTGTCTTCAGTGAAGTCCTCCACACTACCATCTGACTAATCTTTTAAAAATACGAATCTGGTGATGATAAATCTAAAATTAATATCACTAACAGTCTACCAATGTCTATAGGAAAAGTATAAATTCAAGAAAAACTTCAAGAACATCTACAACAGCTTCTAATATGCTAAGTCACTTCAGTAGTATCTGACTCTTTGTGATCCTATGGACTACAGACTTCCAGGTTCCTCTGTCCATGGGATTCTCTAGGCAAGAACACTGGAGTGGGTTGCCATTTCCTTCTCCACAGCTTCTAATATCTACCCATTATTTCTTCCTGGCCAGACTTAAATTCTAGCTGTAATTTTCTACTTACAAGTCTCTCAAATCTTTCCATATCCCATTTTTATGCCTTGGTTTCTGCTGCCTATATTCATGATGAAATTCTTATCAGAAGTTCTGCTTGACTATTAATTTCTTCTTGTCCATTTCTTCTGTCTTGCTTCTAGCAAATTAACTTTCTTTTTAGTACTATATGCTTATTGAGACTAAGGATCCTATATTCTTTCTTTTTGTTTGTACAGTACACCTAGCATAATGCTTAAGACATAATAAGTATGGAACAATGTTCCTTTAAAATCTTGATGAAAAGGAAAACTTGCCCATGACAAGTAAATTTTCAAAAGTGATTCAAAAATTAATTAACCAAAGAAATTTAAAAATCTGTCAAAATTATATTCAAATAAACTTTGAGCACCGATTGTTTGTGTAGTCTTTCAAACTTAAAATGAAGGGACAATTATCAAGCTATAATAACTATTCCAGCCTAAAGAAAAAAATAGAATACCTCTAAATTCATTTTATTAGCTAGCATATCTCTGATACCTCAAATGGAAAAGGAAGCTATACACAAAGGATAATACACAAAAAATGAAACACATTTACTAATGTTAATATTTCAAAAATAGTAAATAAAGGGTTGGTAAATTAGTCCAGAAATATATTGAAAAACTGATATACTATGGTCAAATAGAATTTAATCAAAATACAAACGTGGATTAATACTGGGTTGTACATAAATATAACACAAATATGTCAAATGAGTAGGGGATGAGAGGAAATCATGAACAAATCACTTCCCAGGATTAGAAAAAAATACCTATCCTAAACCATGAGCAAATATGATAAATAAAATGAAAATACTTGGGGGCATCTGCATTAAAAACTAAAAAGTAAAAAGGCAGAAGTAGAAACAAGAGGTATAAAGTTACCACTATAAAACACACAAAAAGTTATGATTACTTATCAGTTTTATGACTATCTAGTAAATAAACTAAATAAAACTATGCTTAATATAGCTGTTGAATAAAATAGGCAAAAGTAAAATAGTATAGAAAATTAAGAATTTTCTTATATGTGATAGACTGAATTATAGCCTCCTGAACAGTACCCACATTGTAATCTTTGGAACTACAAATGTCCTTCTAAACTTGCATATGTTATTAAAGATCTTGACATGAGCTGAGTATCCTAGATTACCCAGATGGTCCTCAACTATAATCAAAGGCTTCTCATAAGAAAGAGATAATGTCAAAGGAGGATGAAGATGTGATGACAGAAGCAAGATGCTGACTTGATTCAGGGAGGAAAGCACACAGCCTCCAGAAATAAGAAAAGGGAAGGAAAGGGATTCTCCTATACAGCCTCCTTAGGAACCAGTCCTGTCAATATTCTGACTTAGCCCAGTGAAATTTACTTTCGACTTCTGGCCTCCAGAACTGTAAGAGAATAAATGAATCTGTGTTGTTTTAAGACACAAAATTTGTGGTAATTGTTCCAGTGACCACAGAAAACCAATACTGCATAGAACTAAAATAATCACTTAAATATATAAATGAAAAAAATTTGAAAAAGCAACTAGGAATGACCTTAAATTAAATAAACATCTAGGAATGACTTTAAATGAAATATACTGGACATCTTTACAGAAAAAAAAAACTTCGCTAAGACAGAAAAGAAAACTGATCTGACCTCATATATGTAATTCTAGATATTATAAGAATACCTTATATAAATACTATAACAATTTTAACAAAATTTCACTAAAATAAAAAGCAAGAATGGTATATTTGAGAAGGCTAATTGGGAAAATGATTCTAAGTTCATGAGAAAAATAATCATAACAAAAACCAGGATAGTTTTAAAAATAAGAGATAGCAAAATAAGATAATTATTACTCTAGTAGATAATTCAAAATAAAGAAATGTTATAAATCAATAATATATAATATAAGAATTAATGTAACAATGGACTAGAATAAAAAACCTCTCTCCCAAAATATATAAAAAATAGCATGAAAATAGAAAATACCATTACTCTAAAATGATATTGCTGGCATAACTAAAGAAAACACAGTGAGAACTTTTCCTCCAAAATACTTTAAAATAAATTTGATATAAATAAGAGTTGGAGCAGCCAAAATTTAAATTAAACCATAAGTGAGCATATATACAACCTCAGTAGGAGAAAAGTTATTTAAGCACAGACATGAAGGATAAAGGAAAGGTTGATATAGATGACCATATGACAACAATATGATAATTATTTTATACACTTTAGGGGGAGGGCACAGAAGGAAAGAGATGGGCCAAGACTTTAAGAGCACACAGTTTCGGGGGATTGGAAAATACCATGAGAAACAGACAAGGCATAAATTAACACTAGGACTGTGAAATGATTTCAATTTCCTGAGGTATAATTTAGCAGTGAATATTCAAATATCTTTGGAGAAGGAGATGGCAACCCACTCCAGTACTCTTGCCTGGAGAATCCCATGGGCAGAGGAGCCTGGCGGGCCACAGTCCATGGGGTCGCAAAGAGTTGGACATGACTGAGCACAACACATTCAAATATCCTAAAATATCGCACACACTCCCATGATGCACTACTCTGTTCAGTAATTTATCATAACGGAACAATCATAATTTTGTTTTTTGTGTGAACACAAAACTTGAACACAATAATATGAACTATGTCTATATTAAAAAAAACAAGTATACAATATAGGATTGATTAAATATATTATAACAAATGCCTAAGACGGGATATTCTGTAGACATTAAAAAGATCATATTTGTGAAAAATTAAGAATATATATCATCTAGATAAGCACATGGTACAATAACAATTGAAAAACAATAAAAAGCTCTCTATAAAGTATGGTCTCTGTTTTATAAATAAATGTGTATTAAGACTAGAAGAAAGCACATACATTTATAAGAAATAGTTTTATCTTTAAACCTTTCCTTAATTCATAAAAATAAATGACAATTTTATACTCAGAAACATATCAGAATACAGGAAAATGGAAGAGCTCAAGACGAAACAGCTTTTCCTTTTCTTCTAAAAGTAATGAAAATGTCCTATAGGAAAAATGCTTCATTGGGACTTCCCTAGTGGTCCAATGGCTAAAACTCAGCTCTCCCCATATAGGGGGCCTGGGTTCGACCCCTGGTCAGGGAACTAGATCCCACATGTCACAACTAAAAGTTTGCATGCCACAGCTAAAGATCCCACATGCTGCAACTAAAGATCTTCCATGCTGCAAAGAAGACTGAAGACCTCTCATGCAACATCTAAGTCCTGGTGCAGCCAAATAAATAAAATACTTTTTTTAAAAAGAAAAATGCTTCACTGATGTGACTCCATGAAAATATAAAATTCTTTATATAAAAATACGCCATAAACGAAGAAGACAACTGACAAAAGGGGAAAAACACAAAAGGCTGATATCCTTATATTATCCATTCAACAAATATACTAATTTGGTCTGACAATATTCTATCCCTGAGGGTATAGCAGTAAGCAAATCAGAGTAGGTACCTGCCCCTATTGTTCTTTCATTCTCATTGGAAAGGACAGGCAATAAGTAATGAATAACTTCAGACAGTGATAAATGTTACAAAGACCATAAAAGATTGCAGAAACACACAAACAAAAAACCCAGAGGCAATAACATGATGGCATATGAAAGGGGCAAGAGGGAAGCTACATTAGAAAGCTGAGAATGGTTCCTCTAAGGAGCTGACATCTGAGCTAAAACATGAATGAGACACAGTCCACCTCATAGATTTGAGGAAGAGGATCCAGAAAATGGATAACCACAAGTGCAAAGGCCATGAGGCAAGACAAAGATTAGCCTGTTTGAGAAGTGGCTGAAGTGTCTTGAACATAAAGGGTAACGGGGAGACTGAAACACAATGTAATCAAGAAATATCAAGGCTAAATCATGTTGGGACCTTTAAATCATTATAGGAAGTTAGCACGGTGTTTCAAAACAATAAGAAAGAAATTAACATCCCCAAACAAACAAGGCTAGAAACAATTCACAACTGAAAAAAACCGACTGATCAATCAATACACACATTAAAATGTCAAGCTAGCGAGTAATCAAAGTTAAGCAAATTAAAATAGCAACATACAGTTATTTACCTTTCACACTGCCAAGCCATCACAAATTATTATTAATATACAATGGCAGTGAGGTGAGAAAACGACAAGATTGTTATTTATGCTAGCAAAAACAAGGGAAAAAAACTAAGTAATCAAAAATAGAGGTGTAATCTAAATAAATTATGGTACATTTCTGTCATGGCAAAGTGTGTGTCCATTAAATTACAATTTCACAGAATACTTAATATTTATGTCTGATACTGTTGATTACACTATTTCTAATCCATTCACAGATTCCAACAGTGCTCCTCTAAAACATCATTTCTATAGCAAAAAGCCCTAAGCCACCATAAGTTCAGAGACTACTGCAATAACTTCCTAATAATTACTTCCTTCTAGCCCCTTGTCCTTTCCCTTGTTAATCTTCTATACAGCAGGTGATTTCCTCAGTGTTAATCATAACACATTCACATTTTATATTCGTCTTTTAACTATATAGAAATTCTCATTCCAGTGGCCCATGTGAGCTGGCTCCTGTGTTAAAAACATCACCTTTTGCCTCTAACAATGTTCAACACACAGAGTATTTGTCTCTGTGCTCTGAACCTGCCAGAACTCATTCAGATCCAAGGTCTGTCCTTGCTATTCCAGATATCTAGAATGTGATTTTCTTCCTCCTAATTATTTAGTGAAAGTCACTCGGTCATGTTTGATGCTTTGCGACCCCAACCCCATAGACTATGCAGTCCAAGGAATTCTCCAGGCGAGAATACTAGAGGTGTCATTCCCTTCTCCAGGAGATCTTCCCAACCAAGGCATCAAACCCAGGACCCCGGCACCGCAGACGGATTCTTTACCATCTGAGCCACCAGGAAAGCCCAAGAATACTGGAGTGGGTAGCCTATCCCTTCTCCAAGGGATCGTCCTGACCCAGGAATCGAACCAGGCTCTCCTGCATTGCAGGTGAATTCTTTACCAGCTGAGAGATCAATTTAAATATCCCTTCTTTTAGTAAGCCACTATGGAGAACAGTGGGGAGATTCCTTAAAAAACTGGAAATAGAACTGCCATATGACTCAGCAATCCCACTGCTGGGCATACATGCCGAGGAAACCAGAATTGAAAGAGACACATGCACCCCAGTGTTCATCGCAGCACTGTTTACAATAGCCAGGACACGGAAGCAACCTAGATGTCCATCGGCAGACGAACAGATAAGAAAGCTGTGGTACACATACACAATGGAATATTACTCAGCCATTAAAAAGAAGGCATTTGAATCAGTTCTAATGAGGTGGATGAAACTGGAGCCTATTATACAGAGTGAAGTAAGTCAGAAAGAAAAACATCAATATAGTATATTAACGCATATATATGGAATTTAGGAAGATGGTAAGGTTCACTCTACATTCGAGATAGCAAAAGAGACACATGTAAAGAACAGACTTTTGGACTCTGTGGGAGAAGGCGAGGGTGGGATGATTTGAGAGAACAGCATTGAAACATGTATACTACCATATGTGAACTAGATCACCAGCCCAGATTCGATGCATGAGACAGGGTGCTCAGGGCTGGTGCACTGGGATGACCCAGAGGAATCAGGTGGAGAGGGAGGTGGGAGGGGGTTTCAGGATGGGGGATACATGTACACCCATGACTGATTCATGTCAATGTATGGCAAAACCCACTACAATATTGTAAAGTAATTGGCCTCCAATTAAGATAAATAAATTAAAAATAAATAAATATCCCTTCTTTGAAGAGGTCTCCTCTTGCTATCCTAGGTAAAGGAGACTGCTGCTCCACCTTTTTTATCACACGCACTTAGTTCTTTCAGAGGACGTGTGCGTGTATGCCCAGTCATTTAAGTCATGTCCAAATTTTTGCAGCCTCCATGGACTGTAGCCCACCAGGCTTCTCAGTCCGTGGGATTCCCCAGGCAAGAATACTGGAGTGGGTTGCCATTTCCTTCTCCAGGGGATCTTCCCAACCTAGGGATTGAACCCACGTCTCCTGTGACTCCTGCATTGCAGGCGAATTCTTTACCACTGAGACACCTGGGAAGTCCCAGTAACTTACACACAAACCATCAATAGGTGTCATAAAATATGTAGGATATAAAAGCAACATGTGTGCCTGTAAAAAAGGATACAATGTTAGTTGCTTAGTCACGTTCAACTCTTCGAGACCCTATGGACTGTGGCCCACCAGACTCCTCGATCCATGGGATTCTCCAGGCAAGAATACTGCAGGGTGTTGCCATTCCCTCCTCTAGGGGATCTTTCAGACCCAGGGATAGAACCTGGGTCTCCTGTATCTCAGCAGATTCTTTACCACCTGAGCCACTATATATATCAATGTTAATAAAAATATGGGTGAAATTGGAAAATAGATTATGAAACATACATAAACTTCAAATTTTATTTTCACATAAGCCAAAAAAATTAAACTAATTTGAAAATTTATCATTTTCAGAGAAATAACTGAGAAACTGAAATATTAAAAGCAAATTTGTAAAATTAAGAGCTCTTATGTATATATGCATGTTTGTGTGTAGACAGATAACAGACACATGTAGATAAAGATATACACACATACTATTAAAAGAAAGAGGAAAAGAATGAGAAAAGAGGATTATATTAATCTAAATACTCAATACTATAGACTGAACAGAATATTTTTAAGATAATATATTTAAGAGGTCATCTTATTTCTATATAACACTAACATTCATTTGAAAATTTTTATGATACTCTAAAAAACCAGAAAAAGCCCATAATTCAAATTCAACCTAACCTGAAATGACAGTACCTTCATAATGAAAACTTTCATAAACCAGTGATTATCCTCAAAGACTATAAGAAGAAAAAGCAAAGGGGGAAAAATAAGCTATCTATAAAGCAGTAGTACAGGAAGCACACGGATAATGTTTGAAGTTCTAAAAATGCCTTTCATCTGAAAGATGCCAAAAATAAAAAACAAGACTACACATTATAATCTAAAAAACAAATACGATCAATGACCAAGATAAATAATGGCTGCCAAAATAGTGAAAATATTCTCAATTTAAATACAGAAAAAGGGAACATTCAAGTACCTCCTAGAGGACAATGGACTTCCTACAAAGCCTCCACTGAAAAATATGGTGTGAAATTATTTCTGCTCTTTTCTTCTATTAAAATCTTCCAATTCAGTTTTCCTTTACTGACTGCTTTTTTGGTTTTGTTTTCTATACATGTGTGATTGCTTATTTGCCTAGAATAGTCCTGAGTTACTTCATCTGATTGTATCACAGATCTGGCAAGAGCTTCACATTTGGCATGTAGATGTCCATAGGTGATGTGGCAACAGGTTGAAAAGGCATATGGTAAGCAATCCCTGCATGTTCTTGGATATCACTCTTAGGAGGCCACTGTATTTTACTAGAATAAGTCAGATCCACAGTGGAACTGGGAATTGAGTTGACTTTTGTAAGACTTCAAAAGAAGATTGCTTCCCATTTGTATTATGTATGTCTGAAAGAAGGACTAATGTAAAATGACATTACATATGTCAAAAAAAAGGGACTAATGTAAGAAGAGAACTAATGTATTCATTGCTTTCCGCTAGAACTATTTTCTCAAAATTGCACATGACTATTTTTAAAATGGGATCAAAGAAAAAAGAAGCAATTCAGTGTATAAGCTGTAACAGGAGTTTACAAACTAGTTTACAAACTAGTTACAAACTAATATATTAGCATATGACCAGGGAAATTTGTTTTTACATAATTAGTACCAGGGGATTTCTTCAGTGGCTCAGGGTAAAGACTCTGCCTGCAGTGCAGGAGATGCAGCTTCCATCCCTGGGTTAGGAAGACCGGGAGGAGGGCATGGCAATCCAGTCAGTATTCTTGCCTGGAAAATCTCCTAGAAAGAGGAGCCTGGAGGGCTATAGTCCACAGGGTCGCAGAATCAGAGACAACTGAAGCGACTGAACACATTTACAATTAGTAGCAAGTCAAGTGTTCTTTCTAGATTATTGTTTAGAATTCATTTAAGGTACCTTCCTGGTAATGTTAACACTAATAGGAAGGAATTCCACCTAGTTGGAATAATGTGTGACTGATTTTAAATGTGGGACTGACCTATGTTTCAGCAATCCTTTCAACATTTTTAAGAGTTATAAATCAAGAATCAACCATCTCACAATAAATTGAGTGAGTTCAGAAAGAATTTACTGATGATATTCTCTACGGAAATCACAAATGTGAATAATGTGTGGCTTCTACTCACAAAGAAAAGATAATAGACAAAACTAGTAAACAAATCTTAGTAAGTGCTAATTAGTGAACTGGAGTTTTATCAATAAATATAGAATGAAGTATATAGCTTCAAGGCATCTTAAAAGCAAACAATGAGAATTTGGAAATAAGTAGGATAATATTCAAATCAAAGGCGAGGAGGGCAGTAATATTTTGACCCTGCATCTTAGGTTTACCGTGAAGCATAGCAAGAATGATTGAGATCAGGAGGCAGAATTGATAACGGAGAACTAAAGGTTTGGTCTGGCTTCAGACATGCTGAGTATGTCATAACCTGCATATTATAGGAAAATATGGAGTCAATATTTAAAAAATAATATAAAAACTATCAATTAATGGCCAATTTTCTTATTATTTGCATTTACATCCATAACATGAGTAAGGTATTATGTAATAGATCACTATGTAAGATTAGGGATAAAATACAGAGGTTAACTTTCTGATGAATTTTAGGGTTCATTATTTTTTAATTTTTAACATTTTACTTGACCCACTAAAACAGGGTTTCTATATTAAAGATATTCTATACAATATCACAATTAAAATATAGAGCCATTTAAAAGGGGAAGTAAACCAAAATGAAAAAATTTTTTTAAAGTATATTTTAGATAGTATATTTCAAAAAACTATATTTTTAAGTATTGATTTTTCTATTTGATGACTGGTGGCTATATATACCATATGCTTCCTAAATGCTTGCCTGAATTTTACTTTTCCCAAGTATGTTCACAAAAACTTACAAAAACAGAAATTTGTTCTTTCTAATATCAAACTTTCATCATACAGCAATATTCACCTCAGCTAAGTAAAAAATACAAAATACTTAATTTTAATAATTTTGTTAAGCAGAATGTTTAAATTACTTCAATGGTTGGGAAAAGAGTAAAGTAGCAGGAAAAGCTCCTTGATACCTAAAACTAAGACGCAATTAGTCACATTTTATAGTTTGTTCCTTCTTATGAAGTGCAAATACGTCATTTATTGGTATAAGAAATATGACTTCATACAAGTAATCACATATACTATTATTTCTTGCATCAATACTGCTTGAAATTCAACTGATTCTGAGATTTGTCATATTTACCATTTCATCTAACATAAAGGTTAGAATGTCCATTCACCAAGATTCCTAGGCTAGGAAGTGTTAACTGATAAAAATCAGAAATTAAGAGTTAAAATGTCATCAGTCATATTGGTGAACGTTAGTAAATAAGGTACAGATTTTTGAAATTTTCAATGAGATAATCCATGTTTAACAGCAATGTGGAAATAAGGAGCAAAAAATTACTGGGATGTTTTCTTGATAACTGAATTAACTTCTCTCAAACTCTGATGATCTGATTTGAACAGAACACATTTTTTTTCCTCTTTTACTTTTTAGTATACTATCTACACTTATTTGGGAGTTTCCAGGAAAAAAAAGATTTTTAAACATAAAAGGAATTTTTCAATTATTTGTACTTACAATGCCATTTTGACTTTTCACTTCTCTAATTATTACCTGACCATATGATAATAATATGTACCTGACCATACATGTTAAAAGAATCCTACTTTTGGCTAACTTTCAGCAATAAAGATTGCATTAAATTATTATGGTAAGGAATAGCAGAAATTCAATGCTAAATCTTGAACTGTTTAAGTCAACTTTTGTATAGTAATCACTCAAAATAATAATCCATTAAAGTATGACTGAAAAAGCATTTTACTCTCAACAAATACAGCTTCAATTTAATTTTCTGTTATAGGCATACTACTCTCTCGTAACCAAACGTCACTCTTGGTAACTGACAGTTTGATTTTTCACCATTTTTGACCATATTTTGTGATACAATTTGAAAACTTGAGGAACTTAAGAAAAGAAAATCCTGTAATAGAAAGGAAGAATTTTCTTTCAATCTGAATCTACTTGGATTACTCGGTTACCCTTATTTAATCACCACTGACCCCAGCAACTGTAATAAAACAAGAAAGAAAATAAAGAAATGCAAGGAAACTGGAAGAAGATCAACTGAGCCAAAACAGAACTAAATCTAAAATGCACTTGCCTAAGAGTAAATAAAATGCAATACCACTAGCTTAAAAAAAATTAGAGGCATAAAAATAATTCTGAATTTGCACCCTCAAATATTTTTTGATCAAGGATATAAATAAATAAAAATATTAGTATGAATTACTCAACAACAGTATTATAAACTCTGATCTCAATGTTCAGAAGAAATTCATAAATTCAGCAAATAACACATTGAATATATTATAGAAAGGAAGTAAGATATTGACTAAGAAATATGTCAGTGGCTGTCTCAAAAATGCTCACAATCTAGTAGGAAGATAGCCATTTTTATAGGCAATACAATAATATCATAAACAAAGTACTAGTGAGAGCAAAGAACACACTAGAGAAAAGCACTTATTCTAACTGCCAAGACCAGTAAAGACTTCACCTAAACTGGGCATCAAAGACCAAGTAACATTCCACCAGGAGGAAAAGGTAAAAAGAATACCCAAAGTCACAAAATAGCTTAAGACAAGGCATGGAACAACAGACATGAATGAATATTCATAGATATGCCAGCTGCCCATAAGGGCCTCAGTGTAGGTGATTTAAAAGGATGTTAAAATATGAGTTTTCCTGTTTTTACACTTTCAGCTAAGGATCCAAAGCTGAGAACAATAGGTTCCAAGTACAAGAACTGAGGTGACACATCATCTATGCAACACTTGGAAAGACTGGGGCCATAAACTGCTCATGTATCCTTTAGTCTATCATTCACATAAAAAAATAAAAGCATCTATTGGAGAAGGGGAGTTTATAAATTGTTTCAGGAATAAACAGAACTATGATTCACTCAGATTTTGCCCTATGCCCTTAAGAATACAGGACACTTAATGAATGGAACAGGAACTGGAATTAGGACTGAAACAAAACCTAAAGGCAAGGGGGTGAGATGATCTCACTCTGGGCTACCATCTCAGAAATGGCCCTGAGCTCCATTCCAGAGTTTATGGACTCAATAAACATTTTCTCATAGGACAAATAAGGATACCGGGAAAGAAACTAGTCCTGAGCCATTTTTAAAGAAAGTCTACCCAAAGGACTACAAAAGGAACAAGATAACACCAGAAGCAGAGGCTAGAGGTAGACCAGAAAGTCAGAGACTAAGGATGGGAGTCAAACAAAGACAAAGAAGTATGGAATTCTAACCGGGTTATCCTCAGGCAGCAGGAATCCTTGATAAACCCCTCAAAGCAAGAGACGGAACCCATTCAGATTTCCAACATACCTTTCCTACCAATTAGTAATTCTCTGTTTCTAATGCCCAAACTTTGGAAGACCCAGGACCTGCACAGTAAGTAGGGAGGAAAAATAAGACAAAAGAAATTGAGAGCTACTGAGAAGTTGCCCTATAGCCCAGGGAGCCCAGAGTGGTGTCCTGGTATGACCTGGAGGGATGGGATGCAGGGAGGGGATGGAATGTAGGTATAACTATGGCGGATTTGCACTGCTATATGGCAGAAACCAATACAGCAATGGAAAAAAAATAATATTAGAAAAGAAAGTCTACTAGCTGATATGTCCTACCCCACTCAGATTTTTAAGCCTGCTTTGAGTAAGGTTGATGTAAGGGAGAAATTTTACATAGGATGAGAGTTTGGAATTTTAACTTCTTAGCCTGTTTTTTTATTGCCTGAAAATTAAGACTAATTTGCAATGCCAGAGAGTGAGAAAAGAAGGAATAAAGGAGAAAAAACTGGGAGAGAGAGAAGCACAAGAGGAGGAGTGGCAGAACAAAGATAGGTTCTTGAGCATTAAGATACGGAAAAAATAATATTCAGAGTTCAGATTTTATATTCAGTGACAGAAAAGAATAAAGTAAATAGAGTAAAGCACCCTGATGAGTTCATCTCTTTTAATAAATCCATAGAAAGTGGCAAATGGTGGGCAAAGTAGTCTGATTTTAAGGTCAAAATTTTGATTTGATTATTGTGAAGTCTGAAATCTATAAATATAGATGACTTTAAGTTATTTTTTGAAGGTATACAATCATCTAAGCATATATATACTGTGAATTTGTTTAGGGAGAACCTACATCTATTTGTAAAATGTTCACTCATGTTCTGAGTTGCAGAAACTCGTTAAGTACTGGGGAAAATAAGTTAAAGGCAAATTCCACCTTCAGTGAGTTTACAGAAAGTGAAAGGGTTAGTAGCTCACTCATATCCAACTCTCTGAGACCCCGTGAACTGTAGCCCACCAGGCTCCTCTGTCCATGGGATTTCCCAGCCAAGAAAACTGGAATAGGCTGCCACTTCCTTCTCCAAGAGGTCTTCCTGACCCAAGGATCGAACCTGGGTCTCCTGCATTGCAGGCAGATTCTTTACCATCTCAGCTACCAGGGAAGCCACACAGAGGAAACAGACAAGTACAAGTATTATCTTACAGACAATAACTGCTAGAACAGGAAGAAGCAAGGCCTACAGGATCATATAGGAGTGGGGAACACCTCAGTTAAGGAGAAATTAAAGTTATGTGCACAGGATTAGGTTGAGTCATACAACCGATAGGAGCCTAGATAAAGGGGTATGTGAGTGGCTGGAAAGAATGCTGCAGGCAGGCAAAGGCACAATGAAAGCATGACATATTCTGGGAATTGTAAGAAGTTCAGTATCAATCAATCAAGCAATCAATACGTGCAGGAAGAAATAAAGTTGAGCCAGTTTACACGCCTGGACAAGGAATTTGGATTTTTATTTAAAGAACAATGGAGGCCACTGAAAGGTTTTAGTAACACTCATTTTTCATATACTGCATGTCTAGTATACACTAAGAACTCTTTCACATGCTTGTTTTTTCCTCACAACAACCCTGTGAGGTAGGTGTAATGATTTTCAATTAACAGGTCGGGGCGGGGAGGGGGGACCCTTAAATTTCTTAAGCAAGTTACACTTGAATAAATAGCTACAAAGTGGTGATCAGGATTCCAAACACACTTCAGAAAATATATTAGATATACATGGATACACACACACAAACATGCATACATATACACACATCACAAGTTTTACCCACAACACATTGAAATATCAGTTAAAATTTTTTTAAAACAAGAAGGCTTATTAAATTCCGCATTAAAACCTGTGGCATAAATAGTTCTTCAAGCAAACTTAAACATTTAAAATTTTCAAACAATTCAATTTATACTGATAAACACCTGCAGAATTCATAAAATAGGCAGGAATTTATATAAAATAAGATATAGTAAAGCTTGAGGTCATTCTATGAGGACTTTATTTCCATATATTTGCCAGAGGTTATCTGGGGAAAAGATCTTTTCTCATTTATTTCTAAAATATACACATTCAAACTGCATGTATTTTTCTAGGAAAATAATTATATTTTGGATGACAGAAAATAATGTATGAATACAAAAGTTTATTAAATGAAGTAACACAAATTTAAACCATTTAGAATAAAAAGAACTGTTCACCTAAGGTTAAATTACAAAATCATCTCCCCATTGTTCACAATAAAATATTTGAAAGTTTTTTATCTCCCTATAGTATCACAAAAGTTTGGTAAGCCAAATAACTTTTTAAAAATATGTTTGGGATGGATCTAAAAATATCTCTAATCCAAAAGATAGAGTATGTACTCTGTAAAACTGAGGAGAGTAGCTGAGAAACTAAAATATGTATTGAAACTATTTTAAAATGTGTCCTTTAAAAAATTAGTTTAAGTTAAAATCCACACTCAAAGTATACTTCTGGGTAGCTTATTTTCTCATCAATTTCACTTATTTCTTCAGCTAGTCTTAATATTTCTTTTTATTTTTTTTTAATATTTCTTTTTAAAATCTCTAATTGAAAACTTGATATCGCCAGAACATTATTGCTGGAGGTCTGAAAGTGAAAGTGAAGTTGCTCAGTCATGTCCGACTCTTTGCGACCACATGGACTGTAGCCTACCAGGCTCCTCCGTCCATGGGATTCTCCAGGCAAGAATACTGGAGTGGGTTACCATTTCCTTCTCCAGGGGATCTTCCCAACCCAGGGATCGAACCCGGGTCTCCCGCATTGGAGGCAGATGCTTTAACCTCTGAGCCACCAGGGAAGCCGGAGGTCTAAGTACATACAATTATTTAGAAATTACTATTATCTATGGATTTGATTCATTTTTCCTATTTCAAATAGAAAATTATAACGGAGGATGAAAAAAATAAAGGTTTCAATAAGATTAACTACTCTTGATTTAGTATTTATTTCTAAATTCCGAAATTATGAAGAGAATACAGATTAATATGTCTGATCACAATTCAGGCCCTTCAGAATATGATAATAAACTCCCTCTTGGAAAATAAAAGATTAAATAGAGATATTAAGCATCTGTAAGATACTTTATGCAATGAGAATAATTTCTAAATAAACTGTTTCAAATGTACAACTGAACTTAAACATCATTTTTTTGATTGCACAAGCAGTACATGTTCATTAAATTCAAATAGTACACAAGCATATTAAATACCATACACTGGGAGTATATTATATGTTTCATATGAATCTAATTAAATTTCATCAGCCACAGAAGATATAAAATACAACAATTAAATATCCTGTATAACTGAAAAATATTTATTCAAATATACACCACAGGTATACTTTGTACCTTTTCACTAAAACATTAAAATAATATATGTATATATATAAAACATATGGTTTATTCTGTCTAGTATGAGTACTTCAGTTAATAAGATGAATAGGATTAATACTTACACTGCATGTAGAAAATGCAAAGGAACCAATTATAGCAAATCAAGTATTTCACATACTGATAAAATACATTCTTGCTAGAGAAACACAAGTATATTATGTCTAAAACTATAAATTTTTAAAAATACTGATGTTTACTTTTTTAATGTTTTGACTACTGAGTGAAGCATTAAGTATATGCAAGTAAGGGTTAAAATCTCCTTAAAAAGTTAGGTTTTTGGCAATATTTAAGTACATTCTTCTCTGAATGTAAATAAAGTTTAGCTTTTCCTAATATACTTGATGTTTCCTGATGAAAATCAGATTGTATTTATTCTAAAAAAAATTTATTCAAAAACATTGTAACTCCACTACAAATTAGAGACAGTTGACAAATCTTGTAGGAAATTAGACCTCCTATTTGATTCTAAAATAGCACCACTTGGTATTTAATTAGTACAAATAATATTCTAAGTAGAACAAAATCACTTGAACCAAAATATCTTGGTTACATAACATAAGGTACAATTTTGAATACATTGAATTCTACTATTTAGTGGAACAGAAAACACTTAAAGAAATGGTCTCTAGAAAATAATTTTTTCCACCCACCTCATTTTACAAGTAAACAAACTGTGGCCCAGAGAGGCTTTTATCTGCTTTCATTGAGAATCTATAGGTATAGAGATGTATACAAATATCATTTAAGTTATGACACATATGTTAAAGTTACCTAAAACAAAAAAAACTATGTTTTATAAGATTAAGACTTTCTAAAGACTAAAAGAGTCTAATTCTTGCCATATAAATGTCTATAGATACACCCATACTCAACACACACACAAATATAACTAGTAAGTCATACTATTTGACTAAAAAAAGCAAAACAATGAAATATAACAATCCATATCATATTGTTTAAAATGACACAGTGGTTCTTAATGTTATTTTCCTATCCTACAAAGCATAACCATGCCAAACTTACAAAAGTAGCACTCTTGTAAAACTGCTTTTACAAAAGGGAAATTATTAAATAATTAAATTGGAGAGAGCAACTAAAACATGCTAAGTGGAAGTTCAAATATTTACTGTTTCTTTTCTCCCATGCTTTCTTTCAATACAGTAAAAATTTTAAACAATGTTTCTAAAACAAAAAATCAAAACTACATTCATCAAAAACTGGCTTTGCTGCAAAACTTTCACAAAAAGAGTGAAAGTATTAAATTAAGACTAAGGCATAGATAACTGCAAGCAAAGCTCATTAGGATATTTTATTGAATTATAAGTTGATTTGCTACTTTAAGAACATAGCTCTAAAATCTTATTTAATATTGATTTGGTCATTTGAAAATTATTTAAAAACAAATAGATTCTCAAGTTTCATTAAAAGTGAAGTACTTATAAAAGCATTTTAGTTACATCTGCTTTTAGAATAAAATAATTTCCAATGAGTGCATCCATTTATTTGCTATGTAATCAGTACCAATCACAAATTAGATGACCTTAAAAAATTCAGAGCCAGGGAGAGCAGCACTAAGCTTAACTGACCTCAATACATTTTTCAATGATGCTTCCCAGTTTTGTGTTATTTTCTCGTTTTGGGTTTTCCAGTCTAGGGCGGGTACACAAGAAACTTACAGTCTATGTAGTACTCCTAGTCAGTTTCACTCTGCAGATGGCACAGTGGAGAAATACCTTCCGTACAGGACCATGTACAATTTCTTCTACAGCTGTCAGCACCTAGGGGAAAGTGCGCTGTTAAACAGTTGCTGCGTTCCACCTCAGAAGTGGCTGCAATTCGGTGGTGGGTGAAGTGACTCCTGTACATATATACAGGGATGAAAAGTACTATAGAAAATGAAAACATTTAACAACAAAAGTGGCTGTCTGAAAACTGTGCCACAGCAAAGCAGAATACATCGTTCAGTCACAAGAGCCTTACACAGACAGGCTACCATTCATTTAAAAATTGAATGTTAAGAATGAGACAGAAAAAATAAAAATACAGTTATTTAATTCACAATATAACTAAGTATCATTACTGAAACATATGTCAAAAAATTAAACCCAAACATTGTTTACTGACTTATAGCATTATTTCTATAGTAATTTTCCTAAAACCAGGTAAATGTATACAGTAAGATCCTTTACTCTGGCCAATTTATTTGCTTTAGATGACAATTCAAGGGGTAAAAACAAAATAGGTGAGATATCAAAACTGCAACAAAAGTAACATGAAAATATCTAAAAAGAATTGTTAAGGAAAAACATTGTGAAATTCTTCATTACTTCATGTTAAACATTTTATAAAAAAAACCCAGTCCTCAAAAACATAGGGCTATTTTTCATATAATGGAGCTTTAAAAGTGACCTAATTAGAAAATGACATCTTCTCTTCCTCAAAGTCATAATGAATTAAAATCTAAATACATCTTCTTCCTTTGCCCATATAAACAATGAATTCACCAATTATATGATAATTTCAGCCCATCAATACAGAAAATAATTACTATATCCTACTTCTACTATAAAAACAACACCCTTTCTATATGATTTATCTTTGATGGAATCAGAAGATAAAAATCCAGAAATCGTTCTCTGAGAAATATCACTGAATCACTAAGCGTGAAGGTATTTTCTATCTCTAGGCACAGCTACTATACTTATGCTAATCTGAAGAGGTAACTGATTACATTATTTCAGAATAGCACATTTAGGTTCCTGAAACAGATTGAGAATGCTTTGATGTGAAGTCCAACAAATCAGACCATTAAAAAGTGTTCTTTCATCAAACTTATCTGAATCTCACTTGTCATAGCAGATTTATTTTGGCATATATTCAGTGAGGTCAGAGATAGCTTACAATTCCTTTCAGTTTTCTTAAACTCTTTCTATAATAAGTCATAATGTAAAGGAATATTATTTACTTTTAAGTGACAAGAGGTTGCAAAGGAAGAAAAAGTGCAGAATTCCCCAGTCTCTTTATTAAAAGAAGACACAGATCAGGGATTCCCAATCTGGGGTCTACATATGGGAATTAGGAAAACTAGGAATTCTGCAAAATTGCAGGCTAAAGACATATTATACAGGTGCATAAGTATATTTTTTCCCTATGGGAAATGGGCTTTTGTCAGGTTTTCAAAAGGCTCTGTGATTTTCCAAACAAGTTTAAGGAAGTACTGGTAAATAATGTGAAGACATTCAACTGAATAAGGAACAGTAATCATTTAAATCAAATTCCTAAATCTGAGCAGCTCATTATGTAAAGTGAGGAACACACACGAGGAAGTTCCAACCACTAAATGAAATAACTCACAGAAAGCACCTAATATTGACCTATTATTATCAGTAACAGTAGTAACTGTTCAAAAGAGCTATGTCAAACAAAACTTCCTTATAGGGTCCCACCTTTGTTTACTGCTATATAACTTCATAACATAGTACTTTTACCTAGCTGTGTCTTCTACTTTTATTTAGTTGTGTTTTCTAAAAGAGATCAACATCATAAGCTACATATTTCTGCATTAGTTTAGATACAAAAATGCTAAATACAAGTTTTGGAACACTGCTACATACTCCTAGAGTCTACATTTTCCCAAAAGCCACACTGGTCCCTTCTATGACACAGTACTTACTTGGAAAAGTTCAGACATGAAAATAAAATTGGCTTCAATTGTTTATATAAAGTTATTTCACTTTCTTTATCAGGCTGGCCTTTCAAACAACAACAAAAAAATCTAAATTGGAAGAATCTATCAAGGAAACATATTTTCTGAAGAGGTTATACAAATAATACTTTTACTTTCATATACCATTTTATTTACTGTTTAATTTCCTGAGGTAAGAGACACAACAAATATTCATACATACACATCCTTACATCCTTTAAAAAGAAGCTTTAGAGTTACAATATGCAGATAAACCTTACCTTTAAAATGAATTTACAATTATTACAAATAGCATTACAAAATAGTGTGCATGGCGCTCTTGAAGGTTTTGGTAACTTTTAAACACCCATTAAAATTTGACAAATAAACTGCTACCATGTATTAAAGATGCTCAGTGAAGGAATAAGCTTGCAAATATATCTGAAATAATGGCAGACAGAGCAACTATATAGTTTGTTCCCAATCATTTCAAATGTAAAGTGCTTTTCCTTGAGTCTTCTCATGATAGGTGTTACATTTTATGTATTCACACACCAATAAAATATATAGCAGTAAGAACAAACAGTAGAGGCTTTAAGGAAAGGCACAGAAGTAGGAAAGAAGCATAGTAAGCATTCGGAGCACTACAATGCAAAGGATAAGCACAGAATATAGAGCGCACAGAAGGGTCAGGGAAGAGAAGGACAAGAGGCGCAGGCCCAATTACGCTAAGGAATTTTTCAATATTTTATTCCACATAAGTGGCATTTTGAGAAGTATTATTATAAAAACCATTTCCAGCAGCAGTATGGGAGATGAACTAGAGGTGCAGATGGTTCAACTGGGATGCTAACAATGGGAATATACAGTTAAGAATGATAAAAGATTGGTAAAAAAATTTTAAAGCACACTACTTTGTAAAACACTAAGAGGGTAAAAATTATAAGATTAATCAAAGCTATTTCTAAAGTTTGAGTACAGAAAGTAGCATGCATTTCATTCATTCGTTCACTCAACAACAAAAAAGTGACTTTCTCATATGGGTCAGGTCCCATTTTAGCCACTGGGCAAAGCACTGAACAAAGGAGCCGGTGATTTGTCCTTTGATTATATGCTAATGGAAAAGACAGACATTAAATATACCATTAAATATATAATGAAATGTAAGAAAATGATTCACCAATGTACTAAAACTAAAGCAAGCTATGAGAAAATAGTGACGAATACACTATTTTAAGAGAGTACAAAGAAAACCTAAGGAAGCAGCACTGTATGAGTGAAGAATGAAGTGGCGGGAGTCCACGGACTGACGATCTGGGGTAAGAATACTGCCGACAGATGGAGCAGCAAGAGCAAACACAAGAACAAATGATGAGATGATGTAGGGCCTTGCAGGCCACATGATCAAGCTTTAACCTGGGATAATATAAGGACTTCAGGTTTGTAACTGTTAGAGAAAGCCACTGCAGTGACTTGGCGAGGAGAGAGACATAACCTGTCAAGCTTTAAAAAGGCTCACACTAGCTGCTGTGGTGGAACTGATGATAGACAGCAAGAAAGAAGTATCAGCAAGACTCTGAGAAAACTTACCAACAGACTATCAGGTGGGGCTTCTCCCACAGACAGAATCTGGCATTATAATCCACGACTATGAACAAAAAAATCACCACTCAAGTGTTTCACATTTAAAAGACAGTCTAAACAAGTTTAGTTTCTTTACTGCAAACTGCCTACCCCTGCCCATCTTGAGTGACTCAATCATCAGAGTCTGCTTCACTGACTTAATGTAGTTGGACAGCACTATTTCCAAGAGCCCAAAGCCTATCAGAGTGAGCTGAAAGATGGGCATGAATGGAAAACTGGTTACCTCATCACTCAGCTGGACTTTTGCTTATGTTTAGACTTGCTTATCATCCCATGCCCATACCCCCTAGCCACGCCTATATGGGGAGGTGGGAAAACAGATGTGGAATGGAAAACAAGTAGAGAGAACTGGAGTCACTATTAAAAATAGCAAAGAGTGAGGCTATCAAAGTAGTTGGATTTATGCCTCTAGACAATGGGGATCCCGTTGGGGCTGGGTGCACACTGGAGAAGCAGAAACTGAGAAAGAGTAGAAAAAGACAAACTGGACAGGTGACATTTCAAAAATATCTCATCCCCCCAAAGAAGTTTAATACACCTGACACATAAAGAGTAGTATTTGCCTCTTTCCCTACAGAACGCATGAGGGTTATTCAGGTGATCAGAAATAGAAAAAATAAAAAAGATGCGCCACTTAAGTAGGGGCATCTTTTCCCTTTTTGCCTCTCTCCTCCAAGCACCAACGCTCAGGAGGACAAACAGGAATACAAATGAAAGAGCAGATCATTCTCTACTCACTGGAATGAGCAGCCTGAATGACTAGATTCAACCCCTTCCACACTACAATCTCTCAGAACAGCCTAAGCAGCACCGAGTAGAGGGGAAAAGCTGTTTTAAGTTGTGCTATAAGGTTAAAATTCAAACTGAGTCAGATTAAACTGACTTTACTAAAGTCAGACTAAATTGATTTTCTGACGTGTCCAGAAAGTTTTAATATTTCCCTGGCATAAAGAAACAAACAAAAAACTGATTTGACCAATCATAAACAAAGGTCAGGCTGGAGAAAAATAAAAAACTTCGTTTGCATTCCCATTTTAACTCTCCATCCCCGTCATCTCAAGCCATACTTTATTATGAAACGGTTAACACCAGTGAGCTAGTAAATGATTTACTTGCTTTTCATCTCTCTAAAATATTCAGGCTGAATACTTGCATAACCATACTACTTCTTATTCTTAAGAACAAGTAATTTCTTCTTAAGAACTAGTAATTATATAACTACGAGTATTTCATAAGGAATTCTTTAGATCTCCTTGTGTATAAAAGTTATATAAATATTTTGAACATTTGTAAATAATACTGTCTTATTATAAAAACAAACAAATATAAATATTATATACATTTGTAGAGAATACTAGGTTGTACAGAAACTAAAAAGCAAAATCCCGTAAATCGGATGCCAAACTTAGAAGCTTGAAGACAAAAAGGATCCACAGAAGAAAAAAGAAAAGAAAACAAGAGCTTAAAATGTTTGTTTTAAAGGAACAATTTTGATATTCATACTGGAGTAACCTGAAACACAATTTTAAAGAATATTCTGCCTTTATTTCTATCTTAGTAACTTTGGGCTGTCCCCTAAATTTTCCATTTATTTAATATTTCAAAATTAATAGGAATTCTCTGAAAACAGGTATATCTTTTAAAATAAATTAAGGTATCAGGATTTTACATGACTAAATAATACAAAATAATTCTGTTTAAATGTCACACTTTTAGAGAATACAGGATACTATTACACTCATGTTTGTAACTCCTTGTGTAATGGTTACAATCACTTATCCTAAATCATGCCTGGTATACAACATATTTTATCAATTAGTTCTCAGAGATACAACAGAGGTAAGTAATATGACTCACAAAGTTACAAAATTAAGTTCTCTAATTATACCTTTTTTCTAGTCTAGTTTTTCACAGGATATAAGAATAAATGTTATCATTTCTAAGTATATTGAAAAGTATAAAGAAAATCATTTAAACTCAAGTATTTCAAACTTACATGTTAATTCACTGTTAGTAAATAATGTCAGCCAGATTGTCAACACAATATTGAAAGAGAAGAACAAAGCTGGAAGACTGACTCTATCAGACTTCAAGACTTAGTACATGGAGAAGGAAACGGCAACCCACTCCAGTATTCTTGCCTGGAAAATCGCATGGATAGAGGAGCCCGGCAGGCTACAGTCCATGGGATCATAAAGAGTCAGACACGACTAAGTAACTGTGCACACACAGATAGTAACTGTACATAACACCTAAAACCCAGCTGAGGTCCAGATAGTGAAATTGCCATTTGGAGGTCTCACATACAAGACTGTCTTTTTGTTTATTTTTGTTACACATCTTTTAGGACTTCTTCTGTGTAAAGTGACATATGGATATTTTATTATTAAACATTCTAATCACTGGTGTAAAAGAAAAAGACTTACTATAAAGTAACAGTATTCAAGACTGTTTGATATCAGTCAAAGAACAGAAAAACTGATCCTTGGAAGAGAATAAAGAGCCCCAAAACAAACTCATACAAATATAGTCAACTAATCTTGGACAAATAAGCAAATAAAAGTCAATGAAGAAAGAATAACCTTTTCAACAAATCATGCTGGTCCAACTGGACATCTGTATCAAAAAAAAAAATCTAGATGCAGACAATAAACCTTTTATTAAAAATGAGTTCAAAACAGAAAAAAGACAAAGCTATAAACCTCCTAGAATATAACATAGGAGAAAAATCTAGGTGACCTTGCAATTGACAATAACTTTTCAGATACAACACCAAAAGCACAATGCATAAAAGAAAATAATTCATCAATTGGTCTTCATTAAAATTAAAAACTTTTGCTTGATGAAAACAAAGAAGCCCGTTAAGAGAATGAAAACCCAAGCTACAGATAGGGAGACATTATTTAGAAAACACATATATGATAAAGGACTAGTAATTTAAAAAGACAAAAAAACTCAAATTCAACAACTAGAAAATGAATTCAATTTACAAAATGGGCCAAAGGTCTGAAAAGACACCTCACCAAACAATAAAGGGATGACCTATGAGCATGTGGAAAGATGCAGAACATCAATCAAATGTGTATTAGTTTGTCAGGGCTGCCATAACTGGAGGACTTAAATAACAGAAATTAATCATCTCACAGTTTGGGAGGCCAGAGTCTGAAATCAAGGTGCTGGCAGGGCTGGGTCCTCCTGAGGGCTGTGAGGGGAGGATCAGATTCCAGGCCTCAATCGCTGGCTTACAGATGGCAGTCTTCAGGTTCCCATGGCACGCCCCCTGTATGTGTATCTGTGTTCAAATTTCCCATTTTTTATAAGGACACCAGTCATATTGGATTAGGACTCACTGTAATACCCTCACTTTAACTTGACTAACTCTGTAAAGATCCTAACTCCATATAAAGGAGTAAGGTCAGGAGGTACTAGAAGATTAGAAATTTAAGATATAGATTTGATGGGGATATAACAGTAAGTCATTAGGGAACTGCCAACTAAAACAACCATGAGATACCACTACACACCTATTAGAATGGCTGAAACCCAAAACACTGACAACACCAAATGTTACTGAGGATGCAGAGCAACAGGAACGTTCATGTACTGCTAGAATAGAAAACAGTACAGCCAACTTGGAAAACAGTCTGGCAGTTTCTTTCAAACTAAACATCCTCTTACCATATGATTCAGCAATCACACTCCTTGGCATTTACACAAATGAGCTACAACTTATATCTACAAAAAAACCTACACACCAATGTTTATAGCAGCTTTATTCATAATTGCCAAAACCTGGAAGCAGTCATGGTGTTCAACAAGGTGAATGAATAAACAAACTGTGGTATATCCTTATCATATAAAAAGAAATGAGGTATCACGCCACAAAAAAGACATAAGGACAGCTTAAATGCATATTGCAAGATGAAAAAAAGCCAATCTGAAGAAGGCTACATATTCTATGATTTCAAGCATGTGACATGTTGGAAAAGGCAAAACTATACATACAGTGAAAAGATTAATGGTTGCCAGGGATGCGTGGGGGTTCCTTGGGGGCTCAGGGGTAAAGAACCCAACTGCAATGCAGGAGTCACAGGAGATGCGGATCCAACCCTGGGTTGGAAAGATCCCCTGAAGGGCACAGCCACCCACTCCAGTATTCTTGCCAGAGAATCCTATGGACAGAGGAGCCTGGTGGGCTATAGTCCATGGGGTCGCAGAGTAGGACAGGACTGAAGTGACTTAACCACATGTGCAGGAGATGCATGGGGAGGAAAAGGGGGATGAGGTAGAACACAGATGATGTTTGGGACAGTGAAGCTGTTATGCATGACACTGCAGTGATGGACACATATCACATTTGTAAAGACACTAAAATTTTAATGTATCATACTAATGTATCACACTGAATCTTAATATATCATACTAATGTAAGATGTTAGTGAGAAAAACTGTGTGCCAGGGTGGGGTGGGGTGTGGGTCAGAAGTATGGACAGTAAAAAAAGTAGAGTCAACCCTCAGTGTCCACGGGAAATTAGCCCTGGATTCCTGCAGATACCAAAACCCAAGGATGCTCAAGTCCCTTACATAAAACTGTACAATACTGGCATATACTCTACACAATCCTCCCATAAACATTAAATATCTCTGTATTAGTTATAATACCTGTGTGCTCAGTTGCTTGGTTGTGTCCGACTCTCTGTGACCCCACGGATTGGAGCCTGCCAGGCTCCTCTGTCCATGGGATTTTTCAGGCAAGAATGCTGGAACTGACTGCCATTTCCATCCCCAGGGGATCTTCGTGACCCAGGGATCAAACCTGTGTCTGCTGTGTCTCTCACAGTGTGTGTGCTGTGCTTAGTCGCTCAGCCATGTCTGACTCTTTGCGACCCCGTGGACTGTAGCCTGCCAGGCTCCTCTGTCCAGGGGGATTCTCCAGGCAAGAATACTGGAGTGGGTAGCCTTTCCCTTCTCCAGGGAATCTTTCTAATCCAGGGATCAAACCCAGGCCTCCTGCATTACAGGCAGATTCTTTACCAGCTGAGCCACAAGGGAAGCCCAAGAATACTGGAGTGGGTAGTCTATCCCTTCTCCAGAGGATCTTCCTGACCCAGGAATTAAACCACGGTCTCTTGAATTACAAATTGGCTCCAAATTGGGAAAGGAGTACATCAAGGCTGTATATTATCACCCTGCTTATTTAACTTATATGCAGAGTATATCATGTGAAGGAGTACATCAAGGCTGTATATTATCACCCTGCTTATTTAACTTATATGCAGAGTATATCATGTGAAATGCCAGGCTGGATGAAGTAAAAGCTGGAATCAAGATTGCCAGGAGAAATATCAATAACCTCAGATACACAGAGGACACCACCCTTATAGCAGAAAGTGAAGAATTAAAGAGCCTCTTGATGAAAGTGAAAGAGGGGAGTGAAAAAGTTGGCTTAAAGCTCAACATTCAGAAAACTAAGATCATGGCATCTGGTCCCATCACTTCATGGGAAATAGATGGGGAAACAATGGAAACAGTGAGAGACTTCATTTTGGGGGTCTCCAAAATCACTGCAGATGGTGACTGCAGCCATGAAATTAAAAGACACTTGCTCCATGGAAGAAAGTTATGACCAACATATTAAAAAACAGAAACATTAACTTGCTGACAGAGATCCATACAGTCAAAGCTATGGTTTTTCCACTAGTCATGTATGGAGTTAGATCTGGACTATAAAGAGAACTGAGTGCTGAAGAATTGATGCTTTTGAACTGTGGTGTTGGAGAAGACTCTTGAGAGTCCTTTGGACTACAAGGAGATCCAATCAGTCAATCCTAAAAGAAATTAGTCCTGAATATTCACTAGAAGGACTGATGCTGAAGCACCAATACTTTGGCCACCTGATGTGAAGAACTGACTCACTGGAAAAGACCCTGATTCTGGGAAAGACTGAAGGCAGGAGAAGGGGACGACAAAGGATAAGATGGCTGGATGGCATCACCGACTCAATGGACATGAGTTTGAGCAAGCTCTGGGATTTGGTGATGGACAGGGAAACCTGATGTGCTGCAGTCCATGGGGTAGCAAAGAGCCAAACATGACTGAGCAACTGAACTGAATGCCCGCATTATAGGCAATGGATTCTTTACCAGCTGAGCTACCAGAGGATTCTTTATACCTTTAACCACTAAGCCATCAGCCCTCGGGACTTCTAAACCTAATACAATGTAAATTCTATGTAACTATTTGCCAGCACACAAAAAATTTGAATTTTTTCTTTTTGAGACTTTCTGGATTTTTTTTTTCCAAAATATTTCCAATCCTTGGTTGTTTGAATCCAAGGCTTTAGAACCCGTGGGTATGAAGTGCTTAGTTGTGGTTGTGTGCATGCTCAGCTGTGTCCGACTCTTTGAGACCCCATGGACTACAGCTCACCAGGCTCCCCTGTCCATGGAATTTTCCAGGCAAGATAACTGAAGTGGGCTGCCATTTCCTACTTCAAGTGATCTTCCTGACCCAGGGACCTAACCCACGTCTCTGGCATCTCCTGCCTTGACAGACGCTTTTTTTTTTACCAACTGTGTCACCTCGGACACTAGTAGCCAATATGAAGAGTCAACTGCATATGGCAACTCCCTTGAACTTTCTACTAAATTTTTCTGTAAGACTAAAACTGCTCTGGGTTTCCCTGGTGGCTCAGCCAGTAAAGAATCCATCTGCAATGCAGGAGACCTGGGTTCAATCCTTGTATGGGGAAAAACCCCTTGAGAAGGAAATGGCAACCTCCGCCAGTGTTCCAGTAGAATTTCTAGGACAGAGGAGCCCGATAGGCTACAGTCCATGAAGTTGTAAGAGATGGACATGACTTAGCAACTGAACTACCACTGCTGCCAAAATTGCTCTAAGAAGTGCAGACTATTATTTTTTTAAAAGTAGATGTTCTATCAATGAGGCCAACAAGTAAAAAAGTTTAGGATAATTACCTGGAAACAGAAATAGCCCCCCAAAATCTAAGTGCAAATGGTGACACATGATTTTTTCTGCAATGGTCATGAAAGTAAATGTGAAAGTAAATTATAAAAAAGATATTATATGCTTTTTAAATATGGTGACTTAGGTGCAATGCAGATAGAGAAACATGGTAACACTGTTACAATGGCTGACATGAAATGATTTTATCAAGGTAAGATTTTTGTTTGTTTTTCATTTTTCTAATGACATTTTTATGTAAAGCTATTTTTATTGCTTTACCAAAAACAAAAACACATTTTCAATGTAAAGCTTCTTTTTCAGGCTACCTGTACTTGAAATAGAACACAGTGACAGAGCCTAAGAAGAATTACATACATTTAAAATAAGAAATAAATCTAAACACACAGCTACCCAAACTTGCTGTCATCACATGCAAGTAATATTTTAAGTTTCTAGGATTACAGGGCATGTTAGTTTATAAAGGCAATTCATGCCATAAAGCTCAATAAAATTATAATCTATATATAGGAGAGTTGTAAGTAGGTAACAAGTTTTAAATAGGCCAAGATATTTTGTTAAGTTTAACAATGTGCTATTTTAATTTCAGGAACCCAGATAAAGCCATAGATATAACAGTATTAAGAGTTTAACGTTATTATTCTCTTTAGTATTTGTGATATACTTACTTTAGTCATCCTAAAATTCCCCAGCTTACTTGATGATGTTAGCATGGAACCAAGTAATATTGTTTCAGCAAACTGACATAGAAAACTTCTGACTAAAAGAATTCAAGGATAAGTTTTCCCTCCCTGCCTACACATCATGCAAATTACTTAGATGCAAGGGAAAATGTATAGAAACAGGGAAATTCTAAATTAACTATGAGATGATTTTCACAAGAGAAGGAAATAGTTTTCTACCCTTTATAGTTAAAATAAAAGTGGCTATTTTTCTAAAGTGTGTAGATTTCTCCATACTCCCGAAGGATACTGAATGTCCATTTTTTAAAATACAGGATAGCTATAAATTTTAATATCTTTATATGATATAGACAGGTTTATATTTGAGACTATCTTATTATCAACTGTTCTTAGCATTTCCAAACTTAAATATCCAAGAATGATATTTAAGAGAGATCATATACCATATTTATGCCTTATAATGACACTAAAAATAAACATAGGCTTTTCATGACTCTAAGACCATATCCACTTTAAGGTTGACAAAAATGTACATGAATTTCTCAGAGCTCCTTATGACGTCTAGAATATAATTTGTCATTTTAATAATACATGTCCTTAATAATTTCATCAAATGTAAAAAGAATGAGCATTATAATTTCTTCTACCACAAAGCTGTAGAAATTTAATACTGAAATCATTCACTGTGATAATTTAGTAAAATCAAAACTTTACTGGATAAGGAAACAGAAATTTGCTGTCTATGCCATGTAAAGACGCAGGGTAGAGACTGTCCAACAGAGTGGTGTTCTATAATACAAGTCCCTGAGACATTTTGGAGATGAAAATTATGTAACAGCAGTCCTTTCTCAATTCATGGAAAAATTACACTAAGGGATAAAACTGACAGATTTTGAGATTTCCACCTAATTTTTAATATTTGCTAATTCCTACAAGTTGCCCATACAAGACTATTCTATTAGTACAACATAATAGCTAATTGGGCGGACCTTGGGAGGAGACTAAGCAAATCCTATCCCTGCCTCTAATTTTATAGAAAAAATATATTTACATGGGTTTGTGAGTATACATACACACATACACACATATATACATGTGTATAGATATACCTAGGCGTCTATACATGTATGCATATGCATACATACATATATACACTTACATGCATGTATATGCTTATATATGCATGACTACATATACCATACATACCTGCATGCTGTATACATACATGCTATCAGCAAATCATTTAATCTTTTCTGCTGTCTTTTCTTCACAGAATTATTGTGTGAACTAATTCAGTATGTGGAAAGCATGTAGAGACAAAGCTGTCTCTGGCCCATATTAAGTTCCATATAACTATTAGTTATTAGTAGCATTATCAGTGTTGCTACTATTATTAAGTTTAATATATCAATATTCCCAGTATCCTAAAGAGCATCATTTCCACATGCTCTATGACTTGAATAAGTGGAATAAATTTGATGACTACTTCCACTGAAACAGACATAAAAGCATGGAATTTTGAAATACACTTGGGATTTTTAGAGGGAGTAGAGAAAAAACCAAGAGCAGAGAGTATCTTTTGTCACAAAATACTTGGAACTCTACTGAATTAAAACCTATTTGCATGTCATATGAGATTTGTGAGTACAGATAATAGAAATGCATCCTACCCCAAACTTTCCTTATTCTTTACCAGCAGCAGCTGACACAGGAGAATAATTTCCTGCTTCACTGTGCTGACAGTACATTGCCTAGATTCAGAAATTATATTCTCAGCAGGAAGGCAATAGGTTTCTGTCTACACTGAAGAAATAGAAAGAAAGAAAAATTACACAAAACAGAAATGATTTATGATTACTGTAAAAGAAAAAACCAAACTGTATCAAAGATCTAATTTTAATTGGTGACACTCAAAGTAGAACTATTTTAAATTTCACATGTTTGGCCACAGTATTTTTTAAAGAAACAAAAATTTTATTTATTTGTAATCTTGTAAACAAATCTTGTATTTCTGTTCTTCCTAAAATTTTTAAACAAAAATTTTAATAAGATCAGTGAAAATTTATCAGTCCTCTGATTTTATTTAATTATACTTAATGTGTAGAACACTGTGCCCTAGTTCAGAGAGTAAATAGCATTTAAAACTTTTGCTTAGGGGGATGGCATTAAATGGTAACTGACAGCTTAAAGTTTTGTATTACCAAAAAATTATTCTTCACATAAGTAATAAGTAATGATTTCCAAGTGTGGCCTGTGGGGTGTATATGTGTATACACATTTATAAGATATGAGGTTTTCTTCTAATTTAGATATATGAAAATCTAATGATTTGTCTTACGTAAAGTGAGTTTTAAGCTGTATGTTAAAGTAACCCTAAAGGTCACAGAGACATATTGTAGACTTTTAGTCTATAATGATGAAGTATCAACCTCAGGTTCTAGAAACTAAGTCTGCAGATTTGTATCTATCTGTTGTTTATTAGTCATGTGATATTGGGCAACTTATCATTTTGTTCCCTCATCTGTAAAATGAGGATACTAGCAGTGTCTTTCTAATGGGATCTGTTTGAAGATTAAAACAAAATCAAGATTAAAATATAGAGCAAGTCTTATTGTTACTGTTATTGTTATGGTTAATTACGGCAAATTAAGGATGCTTCCTTTTGAAATTCCATTAAGATAACAAAAAAAGTACAAAACTGAAGAACAAAGAGAATGGTAGAGAAGACAACAACAAATACAAAGTTTTGGAAAATGAAAAACTCAGGCAGAAGACTAGTGACTGATTCACAGCACAGCACAGGATCCCAGAAAGCTAAGCGGCAGAAAATGAGGAGAATATAAGATATTTGCCTAATGAAACCTCAGGCTGGGGTGCGAAAGAACTGAATACTGAGGGATTCTCTAGAAGGCTACCTAGACAACATTTCCACACATAGGTTAACCACCTCATTCCACATGTCCTCTTCAGCCTCTAGAAGATCAGAGTTGGGTATCTTGAAACAGAGATCTTCCTGACTTGGAACTGCCAAGTATAATGTAGATAGGAGTGAAAAGACAAGGTTCAGCTGGACCTGAACTGGTTCCTAATTGCTGGCAGACAGATGCAAACTATCCAAGAAAGAACACTTGAAAATTCACTGGAGAACCTTTAAGACCCCAGAAACGAGATACAGATACCACAATCTCAGATCTCCCAAGATTAATACTGGCTGTTTGCTTGATTACTCTAATGAAGCCATCCAGAAAACAATTCCTGCCTCTAGACACACAGCTTCCAACTAAATCTGTAGTACCTAACTAAGCTCTACAATTACACACATAAGCTAATACTCAACCAAATATGAGGATGGGATGAAGATATTTTCAAGAAAGCAAACTTCTATGACCTCTTTATCAGGAAGCATCTGAAAATATACCTCTATAAAATAAAGGAGGAACAAGAGGAAGGAAAGGGTGGGACTCAGGATATAAAGGACCTAACACAGAACAGCCAGGGGAAGTCCCAAGATGTCCCCTAGGCACGGGGTATAGAAAGCAACCAATCTGGACTGTAAAACAGATCATGATGGAAAGGTTTCCCCAAATAAAAGCAAATTTGATACAGAGTCTGAAACCATGTTTGAGCACTCAAAAAGTACTGATATGCATGTTACAGGTCTGTTGAAACATTTAGGGGAAAAACAGTAGTACACAAAAAGTGAGCAAATAAAAATAAGCTTATTACTAACTCTGTCCCAGAAGAAAAAGTTATAGGAGAAAGAAAACAATCATAATACATCACTTTGCTCAAAAAGAAACAATATTTAGTGATTTAATGCAACATACTTATCCAATAAGTGGAGTAAATTATATGTACATGGAGTACATATAAAAATGGAGTAATTATAAGAACATTGAAATAATGAGATGATAAATATAAGAATAGTAAATTCCCAATTAATAACAGGAAATAAATTGATAATAAAACTGATAGATCAATAAAGAACAGCTTAAAAGTGTTATTTAAAAATATGGAAATACCACAAGGAACAGCTCCAAGAATGCAAAGTGACTGAGTACTATGGAAGTAGTACTATGGAAGATGGTGAGCTTGCAATAGGGGGGTGTTTTACTTAGCTTCAAGGCTTCTAATACTACATTTTTTAAAATTCTGTATGTATATTATTTAAGTTACAAGAATCAATTTAAGAAAGTAAATAAATTCATTTCTAACTTATAATGCAAAATAACACATTGATATATAAAACCGTAATAGACTAACATCAATTTCCAAATTTTAACAGTAATATCTCAATTACCCAACACCAGCATAGTTTCATATAAGAAAATCTGGAGATGAATTGAAGTTTATATGTTCAAGTGATAAAACTTTCCTTTATTACTAAAAGATTTTTTAACTTACCACATATTCTTGAATTAGTACCATTCCTTAACCTTTTGATAATTACATCATTATAGATATTCATTATCATATTCACATCAGCACCTCTGGGGTATACAGACTGTTCTCTATATTATGTTAAATGGCCTTGGGTCTGTCTGTCTTTATAATCTTAAGAGTAAAAAAAATAGAAAGATCTGGTTTACTAAGGATTCTAGTTAATAAAACTGATCAGAACTATAAAAACCACTTAGAATGTAAGAAGAAAATTAATATAAAAATAGCAAACATATTGTGCTTACTATGTGTCACTAATCTAAGCACTTTTTATACACATTTCAACTCTGTAAGGTAGGAGCTATTAATTTCCCCATTTTACAGATGAGAAAACAAAGGCACAGAGAGGCAAAGTGACTTGATGGGATTAGTAAGTGACTGAATTAAGATTTTGAAGACAGGCAATTTGACTCCAGAGCCTGTCATTTTTTTTTTTTTTTACTTCAAAATCTTTGCTTATTTTTTTTTATTTGAAGGATAATTGCTTTACAGAATTTTGTTGTTTTCTGCCAAGTATCAACATGAATCAGCCATAGGTATACGTATGCTCCCCCCCTCTTGAACCTCCCTCCTACCTTCCTCCCCATCCCACCCCATTGTTATAGAGGCCCCCCCTGCCCCCCACCCCTAGCCTGTTATTTTTACTGCTATGTGCTACTACTGAACACAATATATTGTCTTTGATAATTTGGAAAACACTTTAGAATTCTGCAGGATCTAAAGTACATAACTAAAAATGACTATTATTAATGCATTAGAAATGTATGCAAATACACTCAAAATTAACAAAAGGCTAGACATCAAAAGATACCTTATAAATGTCAAGATAAAAAGCTCTCCCACAAAAAAACACAAATTGGTAAAACAACATATAAAGCTCATGTCAATTAAGTATTTTCATGCACAGTTTGGCACAGTTCTATTTTTCCCCTAAACACGGTTCCACTATCATATCTGCTAATTTACAAAGTCAATTAACTACAATACAGAGGAACAAGTTAAACACCTTTTAAATGTATCACTATACGAAAAGCTTATTAACCTTATGGGCCCAATAACAATATTATATTGCATCAATTCTAAGATACATATTCCTCCACATTTTTTTTTCTTGATACAGAAAGCAACAGTGCATCTTACAAACTCTGGTACTTCAGGATTAATGGAATATGGTAACAGTTTCACAGCATTTACAGTGTATCAAGCACTATTTCACTTGCTTTATACATGTTTACTAATTTAGTCCTACCAATTCAATAAAGTAGGTACTACAACTATCCCTATTTTACAAAAGGAAACTTTTGAAACAGATTAAATAAATTGCTGGAACTAATACGAGTGAAAAGTAAGGATTCCAACTTCAGCATAAAGTCTACGTCCAGAGATGCAGCTCTTAAATATTATACAGGACAGATACATCACTAGACAATCTGTCCCTTTCTCTGAGACCTGCTAACTTCTTGTGCTTTTTTTCTTCTCTGAAGTTGCAACTGCTTTTAACTAGAACACTTTCTGTAAACAAAACCTACTGCTTCTTTGGTTGTATAAGAATAGAGAATGAAATTAAAAGTAGAGCTACTTGCTTGCCAGTGAATAAGCAGCATAAATGGGACAATTAGTCAGCATTCATTCTTCAATTCCCTGCTCAGCTGCTTCTCACCCCTTCTCTTGTAAACCCTTGGGATATAAAACCTCAAAATACTTTCAGTTCTGATGAAAGATGTTTAAGCTGTGAATTGGCACATATGTGATATGGAATAATTCTTCCCAAAAACAGAGAAGCGAAGGTTTCCACTACACAGACAATTTCAAATTCATGCCTAAAGAAATTATGCACAATGAAACTTTAATGAAGAAATGTTAAACAATTTTCTACAATTACCTTTACTAATAACTTCTTATGTGAATCTAAGTCATTCTTCCTTGGTAAATAAGGAGAACCTCAAACACCACTAAATAAGATAAAGGTCAAGAACACATTGCTTAAATAGTTCTATAATCACACTTTGTTCTGCACTGAAACACCACCATTGAGGGCTTAGTCTCTATATTTTATGCTTAGTCTGTATTTTACACACACTATCACTCATGATAGCTCCTTGAAATAGGTATTATCATATCCATGTTTATAATGAAAAGCTGCTAAACAGAGAGATCCTACTATGATATATAAACCATATGGTAAAGGACTTTTAATTATAAAAATACGTCCAGCAGATATACCTGACTTAGTGTTTTTGTGAGATAAAAATGTTAAATCTTTTGTATATAAATAATGTTGTATGTCTATTATGGGCTTCCCTGGTGGCTCAGATGGTAAAGAATCCACCTGGAATGTGGGAGACCTGGGTGTGATCCCCAGGTTGGGAAGATCTTCTGGAGGAGGGCATGGCAAGCCACTCCAGCATTCTTGCCTGGAGAATCCCCATGGACAGAGGAACCTGACGGGTTCCAGTCCATGGGATCGTGAAGAGTAGGACAGACAGAGTGACTAAGCACAGCACCGTCAGTTATACCTCAACAAAAAAGCACATCACTGTGCCATCTGTATTTATGGAAGATGAATTAAGTCCTTTTAGACAAAGTTATTTAATGTCATAATATGACATAGTGTCTTTAAAAAGCTTCACAATGAAATTTGCTTGAAGGTGCCTGCATGACATGAAATATTTAAGCTGATTTAATCAGACTGGACTGTGTTTTATTCACAACAGTATTTTTTTTTTTTACTTAAACCTTTAGGTACTGTACCTGAGTTTTATCAATAAATAGAACACTAGAAAACTTTCTAAAATGTACCACACATATCCCTAACTTTTTAAAATGTAATGAGTACAATTTAAACATTTTTTAATGACTAGTGTCATCACTGTGGGCATCAGTAATTACACTATGTGGCAAGGCAGCTGAAGGTGTAGATATATATGAGCATGCACATGAAGTAAGAAATAAAATTTAAGAGCTACCGAAATCAGTGCAAGTTTGGAAACTTTGTTAAAGGAGTCCATGATGATAAAATTAACTTCTGTTATCTTTGTCTTAGGCTTCCCAGGTGGCTTGGTGGTTAAAAAAAAAAAAAAAGAAAGAAAGAAAAAAAAAAATCTGCCCGCCAATGCAGGAGACGCAAGAGACACGAGTTCGATCCCTGGATGGAGAAGATCCCTTGGAGAAGGAAATGGTAACTCACTCCAGTATTCTTGCCTGGAAATTCCACGACAGAGGAGTCTGGTAGGCTACAGTCAATGGGGTCACAAAGAATCAGACATGACTGAGCATGAACACATACATCTCTCTGTCTTAAAAAACCACAATAGCTGCTTGACTTTTGTTCTCCTCCTAAAGTCACTGTATCTAGACTAGTGCTCTTTTCTAAAGACAAAATGTTACCCTTTTTAATATCTAGGTAGCTGACTTCTTCTCTACCCCCAAACTAGCAAAACTATTCTATGACTGATGGTTTTTTTGTTTAGATGATTTTACAATGCTGCCTTTTCTTAAAGAGCTTTCCTATCCTTGAAGAGTACAAAAACATTCTATTTCTTCATTGACTTCTTTCTGTTCTATTGTACCTGCTGTTATTCTAGCAGAACAGTGCTTCCATACCTGCCTCCAAAGTCCACCACTCTCTTTTCTGACTTTTCCCCTTCTTGTCTATCTAAGTCCCTTATTATTTCTTGACTTCCACGTATATAAGACCAAAAATTCTCACAAAAGTGTGACATAAGGCCAGGAAATGGTAAGAGACTGGATAGACAAGAAAGAAAAAAAGACTGTGGCTCCTAAACATTTCTAGCATTGAGCACACTTTCATAGTAAGGACCAAATACTCTGTGGAACTGAACTACACAGTATGAGCAAATCATCAACAAGTGAGATGTACTTGAAACCAGAACCACTATATTTTCTCACTAACTGTAAATTTTAAAAATTTCCTTTTAATTTTCTTTAAACCTTGACTGGTGTGAAAAATGTGAACAGAAGGAAAAAAGAGCATGAGAATGTAAACTGAAGGCAGAGTTCTTTAAAAAGACGTTAAAAAATGGGCTTTCAAAGAGAAAAACAATAACTGAGAATAATTATTTATGATAGTTCTAAGGGAATTTAAATGACAAGAATGAAAACATGATAAAAATTCTTAAAAAGACAGAAAAACATGTTGCATGGTGAAAAAAGACACAAACACAAGTATAATTTGGAAAATAAAACTATATGAATTACATAAATGATGAAATACTCTTCCAGGGTTATTGTAAATGAAAGACTAAGAATGCCATTAAGAATGCATAAAAAAACACCTTAGCAAAATCTTCAAAACAATTAAAAGAATTTAGGCAGCACTTAAGGTTACTTAGAGATATGGTATGCAATAACATCTACAATTTCTAAGACACTATCATATCTACTTTGATGGCTGTTACCATAGCATTTTACATTATCACAAGCTGCAAATTCCAAGTCTAATTCACTGTCACCACTGTAACAGTTACCATTAAAAATTAGCTATATGCATAGTGCTACAGACATGTACTTTCCAGTCTGGCCCAGTGGTTACAACCAAGTACCAAGGGAAAGTGATTTAACTTTTTTGTGCTTTGGTGTTGTGTTTCTAAAGAGATCCTCTTTAATAAGTTATTGGGCGGACTCAATAATATATACACAGTGTACTGAATATGGCCTTCCAAATAGTAAATGCTTAATAAAAGTTATTATCACTAATATGCTATACTGTTTTCCTCATCATTTATTGTCTCATGTGTGCTCAGTCACATCCAATTCTTTGCAACTCCAAGAACTGTAGCCCACCGGGCTCTTCTCTGTCCATGGAATCTTCCAGGCAAGAATACTACAGCAGGTTGTCATTTCCTACTCAAGGGATCTCCCTGACCTAGAGATCAAACACGCGTCTCTTGCACTTCCTGCACTGGCAGATGGATTCTTTACCACTGTGCCACCTGGGAAGCCCATCCATTATCTTAGGTAATAAGGAAATTAATCCCATAATACAGCCAAAGCTATGGCCGAAAAAAATCGTAATGCTGAAAATAAAATAAGAAGTGCTGAAAAACACGACTTCTTTCTTCTTTCTTACTTGGTATTTCTTACTGAAACTGACAATTTCTGTCATCAACAAAAATTATGAGAAAACAGAAGTTGTCATAATAAGAGAAGTATGATTTAGTATGTTAGAGCAAAGCAAAAAGAATAAATATATACTTTATAAAAATCTTCCCAAAGAGACCAATCTTAACAAATATTTTCTTTTTCTTTTCCCTTTCCCAAAACAAGAACCTGGGGATATATTTTCCACAGCACTTAGAAGTACCTCTCAAACAGGATGAGCTCAATAAATATCTGTAAAATGGAAAAAAAAAATCAATCCATTTCATTATCTATAAAAACACTTGTTTTCAACTCAACTCACTTTTCCTCAATGAACTTCTTCACAAAAAGATGCCACATAACAATCCCCAAACCAATACATTACAGTCTATATATTTTTAGTTTGAATTTTAATATTATTAAGATATAAAATATGTTACAACAAATTTTGCAAGTAATTTATAAAGACTGCTTTCAGAAAAATTTACATATAGTTTCTCTCACTTGTCCTATCCTAAGACATTTATATGTCTTACTTAATTTACATAGTTTGGTAGTGGTTAGAGTAACCCAATTTGGAAAACTGTTAATAAGATCACTTCTGTTTTGTTTGGCTATTCTATACCTGCTTCATTTCCACTCTTCTGTTTCATTAACTTTTCATTTTCTCAAATATATTAAATTTGAAGTAGTTATCTCAAAATGCAAAACATCTCATAACATTCTGAGGGTTTTTTTCCTTGCTCAGGATGAACTAGTTGTGCTTTTTGGTTAATAGTTTTCCATTTGGTAATCAATAAAGTTCTCTGTACCTCTGTATCATTATGGAGTAAAGCATAACAAATATTATGTTTATTGCTGCCTATATCTGAAACACCCAAAGAGTTTTAATATTTACTATGTAATACATCTCAACTCAAAATACTGATCAGATGGTTAAAGGAGAAAGTTAAGGAAAAAGTGCAGTAAAGAAGGAACTGCTGGGATTTGATGATCTGAGAGAACAGCATCGAAACATGTATATTATCAAGTGTGAAACAGATCGCCAGTCCAGGTTGGATGCATGAGACAAGTGCTCAGGGCTGGTGCACTGGGATGACCCAAAGGGATGGGATGGGGAGGGAGGTGGGAGGGGGGTTCAGGATGGGGAACACATGTAAATCCATGGCTGATTCATGTCAATGTATGGCAAAAACCACCACAATACTGTAAAGTAATTAGCCTCCAACTAATAAAAATAATTGGGGAAAAAAATAAAGTATAATCATTCCTAACAGAGTTAAAAAAAAAAGAAAACAATAAGGAGATAATATCAAAGTAACAAGAAAGATTTAGGGAAAACAGAAATAGTACTGTTTTTTTTAGAAAATCACCTTGGCACTTGCTACCTGTTTTTGACACCTATTGCTATTTAGTATTTACAATGTAGTAACTGTTATTACATCTTCTTTCTCAAAAGTCCTTGTAGGCAATAATTCAGGATTCCATTTCTATATATCCACTACTATTAATCAACAAAATAAATATTATTTACAACAAGTATTTGTAGATGAAGAATTTGAACTCATATGGAGGCAGTACTGTGCTGCAACGCAGAGTACAGACTCCAGAGTAAAAATCAATCTTCTGCAATTATCAGCTATATGATTTTGGTCAGGTCACCTCAATTCTGAAATGGTTGTCCCTCCCCAAAACATAAACATTCTGATTATATGTTTATGTCCACGGAATTTTCCAGGCAAGAATACTGGAGTAGGTAGCCATTCCCTTCTCCAGGGGATCTTCCCAGCCCAAGGATCAAACTCAGGACTCTTGTATTGCAGGCACATTCTTCACCATCTGAGCCACCAGGGAAGCTCTGATTAAATGGGGAGCAGCAAATGTGACTTAGCCTAATTATATTATGCATTTGTGGGCAGGTTATTAAATCGTATTTCTTAACAACAAACCAGACAATTAATGTATTAACAAAGGCAGAGAAGTGGGTAAGTGATGTATTTGAATGTTAAAAAACACTTCCAATGTAATTAAAAAAAAAAAAAACATGTTCCCTGTCATCTTATTTGCCGCCTTTGATTTATCTAGAAGTTTCTGTTAGGAAAGCAACTGAATAAGCCTCAGATCTAGGCATACAAATTATTAAAAACTTCAAAGTAGCAAAACTGAAGATGTAAAAATTTCCCATTATTGACAAATATTAATAATTATCACACCTAATTTCATCTGTAGTAAACTTAAGAGTATAGCTTAAAGCAATTTTCTTAGTGAAAAGAATTAATTTCAGATTGTTCTAAGCTTAACTTCTTCCTCAGTATACTATTTCTTCATGTTCATCTTTCCTTATGGTATCATAAATGAAACAAGCCTAGATAATTCTGAATTTGTGATTTAATATACACTTAAATAAGAATCCAGTGTTTTTGCTACTTAATGATGACTCTATACCTTCCATTCCTGGTTCTTAAAAGAATCCACAGAAATCAATGTCAGAAAGAATAACAGAATGAAACCATTTTCTCCTTCATTCAAATAAAGATACAAATTATCACATAATTTTTTAAAACTGAATTAAAAGTAGTCCATCCTTAATCCCTGTAGCTACAGCATTGAAATTCTATTACTGGAAAAACTGACATTGTCAAGATGAACCTCTCATTAAAACAGATTAAAAAACAAGGGCTATCAATTATGTATGTAATACATTTGTGTTTTACATAACACATACATAATACATATGTGCCTATACTTAAAACCAACAGACCAAAATTCCAGAGACATTTTGTTCCTAAAACAATGCATAAAGATAAACTATATGTCTATCATCTCCTGAATCACCACTTTCAATTGTTTAGGAAGCATTGTTATTCTATAGTAATGTGCTAAAACAGAAACTTGTATAAGTTTTATATAATACTATGCAGACATTTCATCTTTTAAAGTATTCCAAACCACTCTTTATTATGTTCAATGTATTATAATTTATATTCTCCTTTGTTTAATTGTCCCAAATTCTATGAAATGTTTCTTTTCAAAGTTTATACATATGTCTAACAAAATTATTTTTGCTGGCTTAATCTGTTGTACACATATATGCAGAAGTGGATGAGTTCCAAAGTTTGTTCTCTCTCTTCCTCTTTATCAACCTACAGACTCAACTTACAGACTGTCTTTTGGGAGTACTCCTTTGTGTTACTAAAATAAAAGAGATGATCTCTACACACTTGAGGGTACTGAACAAGAGGAGACTGCCTTCACACTCCTGGCTGAGATGAAGTCTTAGATATCATACTATGCCCAAGTGGTCAGAACACAGAGGGCCCAGAAGAGAGTTCACTAGGATACCTCATCACCGCAGGTTAACTGTGCGATAGGAGACCCAGGAGAGCCCTTCACAGACTCAAAACATGTGCTCCACGAGAAAGCTATGGTTTGGACACCTGCCACAGTGAACAAGGCATTAACAGTCAGTCAGTATAAACCACAGCGGTAGCAAAAATCAACAGACTATTGCAACCATAAGCCTTGTGAAGTTAAAGTTTTACCCATTTCTTTCCAACCAAACCCTAATCTAAACGTGCCAAAATCAGAAATGGGGGAGGGGAGTGGTATCGCATAATCAATCTATGGCTCTACTGAAGTCTAAAGAGAGAAAGACAGAATGAGAAATAATAGACCTTACCAACTTCGAGTTCCTGTGCCAAAGTCTGACTAGTACTAGGGCAGAGGAAGAAATTTAAGTCAGATATGAGATTCAAATTTCATACTACACTAGCTTAGAGGTGTTTTTTTTAATGACCAAAGAAGATTGGGATGCTAGGGATATGTCAGTTAAGGTCTCTGACAACGCCAGTAGAATCTATACACACCACGGTTGCAGGTTAAACAGCTTATGCAGAAAAACAGCAAGAACATAAAGAGGAAGACTAATTCAAAAGACAATTCATGGGTACAACAGACAGAAAATGGCAACAATTAGAGACAGAAGAAGAGGAAAATAAAAACGAGAAGAAAATCAATGATGATTAATTTTTTTTTTTTTTAGTTTAGGTAAATTGAAAATCACTAGTACCAGTAACTAAAACAGAAAGCAAGAAGGAAGAGTTACAAATTATAAAAATAAACAGTTTGTGATAATCTGAGTTCTTCTTCCACTCACCTGTTCATAAATGCAAATGTTATATATTGTAAACCTACCATGTAAAAGACCTTATTAGGGATACACGGTCATAGAGCTAGTAGCCTACGGTGTTAGACAAAATTTGCAATTGGAATAAGCATGAGAAGTACACAAAAAAAAGGTTATCATAACTAGATTTAGATAGTCAGGAAAGATTTCCTAAATCATGAAATATATAAGTTGAAACCTTAATGACAGATGGGAATGGTGTGTATGTGTGTGTGTGTGTGTGTGTTCAAGAAGGTTTAATACAGAAAGACAACCAAATATCTCTAGAAAGAGAACAGGCCAAATTACGCAAATCACATAAAGGAACTTTTACTTTTAAGGCAAGATAATTTATATAAAGAATTTTAGTAATGTTTAAACAATCAGATTTGTTTTGAAATACATGAAACATATCTATGATGAGATGCACACAAAAAAATTTCAAAACAGTTTTGAGTTGTACATAAGGACTTAAGAATGATCTGAATAAAGGTAATAACTCAGCAGAAACTATAGGGGCAAGGACAGAATTACTACTACATTTATGGAATGATTAAAAAAAAAAGAGAAAATCAACAAAATGCTTGAGAAAATACAGTTAGACAGACAATAAGAGAATCTTATGATGTCAAGAATGTCAAAGGAAGAAAAGTACCAAAGAAGAGAGTGGTTATCAACATGGAATGCTACAGTAAAGTAAAAAAGAGGTGATGACTGTATGACCGAAAAGTTAGTCCAGTGAGTTAGGAACTAAGAGGATACCAATCAACTTTAAGGGAGTTGGATAACTTCAAGAGTAGCAAAATGCTAAAAAAAAAACCCAGAAAATAAAGCATATAGATTATCCTCTCAAGAAATGTGATGGTTATGGAAAGCAGAGAGAGGCAGAAACCATAAGGTTATTATCATCACCAAAGAAAGGACTCAGTCTTTCGTAATTTAAGATAAATAAGAACTATATATATTTCTAAAGCAGGAGAAACTACTGAAAAAAAGATTGGAAAAAAGATAATAAAACAAGAGTCTTAAAAAGGAAAAAGAAACAAGATAAATGATAGCCTCAAAAGAGGAAGAGGAAATTCCCTCTCCAGAGGTTTAGGCAAGGATTAAAGCTGAAATTACAGAATAATCTGAAGTATGAAAGAAGTTGATGGAAGTACACTTAAGTATGAAGGTATTGGGGTGAGTTTCTAGGCTAACAATGACCAAAAAAAAAAAGTTAAAAAAGTAGCACAGGATAAAAAACTAGAGATAAACAAAAAGATAATAACAAGAGATGGCTCAACTGGAAATATATGTTAAACTGAGTAGCAAAATCAGCTGGCCCAATTTTAGTCTTTTATCTAGGGATGTTCAGCAAGCCCAGAGCAAAAGTATTAATACATAAAGTGGATGATAATAAAAGCAAGAGGCTGAACTATATCAGATCTTACATTTATATTTTAAAAACTGACAGTTCAAGAAAACAAAGATAACACAGTTTTAAAGACTTTCAAAAACAGAAATTGCTATCATAAAATTGGAAAAAGTAAAACTCTAAAGATATGATTAGTGTATAACAGAACACAGTCATTCATTCTTAATTGAAAATCATTTAATTCTATTTGTTTCAGCATGTATCCTTCTCTTTAACAGGGTCTCAATGTAAAAAGTGGTACAGCGAACAGCTTTGGTTCCCAGCTTTGAACAGAGCCACATAAATTAGTAAATTAGTAGTCATTTAAACTAAAACCAGAAAGTATTTTGAGAAAATAGTTACTTTAATAACTTCAAATTTTAAAACTACTCCAAACACAATGGCTTTTTATATTTAAAAATCTTAACTATATTGTCAAATCTGTTCTGGGTAAATTAATAATTCTCTAGAAGCTGTATACATCCACTATCATGAAGAAGTTTTGGTCACTGACGTAGGTTTGAATATGTAGTAACAGGAGATCTAGAAACTCCTTTAAACATGTTGTATATAATCCAATTTTAAGACAAAAATCCAAATTACTTGACAGACTAAATGGCTCTATACAACCAAGCTTTCACCTAACTCTCCAGCTTTATACCTTATCATTAAGAAGAGCTTTGACCTTAAATACATTTGTATCCTCTGTACACAGTAAAATGCCAAGTAAATAATCCATCTTTAATAAATACTTTCTAATTACATACATGGGTAACCACATATTTGCAAAACTGAAGATCCTTATCTTACTTAACACTAAACTTAAAAACGTGAAAAATTACTCATCAAGAAACATGTTAAAATTCCAATTTGTGTTTCTTATTTACATATAACTTTTATTAAACATGACCATAGTCTAAATATGTTTTAACTGCTTATGCAGATAAATTTTTTATAAGAATGAAGATTAAAAGCATAATTTGAGCATGCTGAAATCAAACACATAACATTTTCAAAATAAAACTTCAATACAAGAAACTTTAAAAATACACCAGATATGGGGAAAATACCTTCATTCAAAGGAATTTTTTTTGTCATAATATTATATGGCAAAAAGACTATGGGCTCTAGAGTCAGATAAACCTGTATAAAATCTGTCCATCAGCCATGTGAAAATAGTACATATAGACTTTTCCAAAATAATATGAATGATATGCAAACCCAAATCTCACATAAATGAGCACTAAAACAAAGGGATGATTTAAGGACCATGTAATATTAAGCAGATCAAAGTAAAATATTTTAAGTCACGAACTTTAAGCCATAATCTTGAACCAGAAAATTAAATGTAAATGTTAAACTTTAAAATGAAACCAAATACAAACCCACATACTCTTATCCCTGTAATCCAGGAAACCACAACTACCACAATTTTCCCTTTTTACACAACAGTGACTAAACAAACTTCCTCTACTGTATCATTTATATATTGAGAAGTATAGAGATTTATTTTGTCTTATTCTTATAGATTATTTCCAGAGATTGTCTGCCAGTAAGACATACTAATAAAATGCATGACTAGAAAGGAAGTCAAATTGTTATTATGTAATTATTTGATTAAAAATATTATATTGGCTCTATAAAAACTCAATTATTTTATTCTGTTAAATAACACAATTTCCATTAATAACTGAGTACAGAATAAAAGGAAAAGAGTAAAAACTGTCTAGTAAAGGCTATGGTTTTTCCAGTGGTCGTGTATGGATGTGAGAGTTGGACTATAAAGAGGGCTGAGCGCAGAAGAATTGATGCTTTTGAACTGTGGTGTTGGAGAAGACTCGAGAGTCCCCTGGACTGCAAGGAGATCCAACCAGTCCATCCTAAAGATCACACCTGGGTGTTCATTGGAAGAACTGATGTTAAAGCTGAAACGCCAGTATTTTGGCCACCTGATGCAAAGAGCTCACTCATTTGAAAAGACCCTGATGCTGGGAAAGATTGAGGGCAGGAGGAGAAGGGGACAATAGAGGATGAGATGGTTAGATGGCATCACCAACTCAATAGACATGAGTTCGGGTAAACTCCAGGAGTTGGTGATGGACAGGGAGGCCTGGCAAGCTGCAGTTCATGGGGTTGCAAAGAGTCGGATACAACTGAGTGACTGAACTGAATTGAACTGATTTAAAGAGAAATGAAAAAAAGAAAAAAGAAGAAAAAAAAAGAAAAAATAAGAAAGAGAAATGAAGTTCACTAACTAGAGTAAGTTTTCATGGACTATAAAATTGAGAAGATTCATAGCTGATAAGTATAAAAGCATCTCAAAATATTTTATAGGAAAGTATTTACCACTTAGATAATTTTGTTCTGGGTATGCAATTTCTTTAATGCATAGTCCTCGAAAAAGATGAAGTCTTGATTTAGCAAAATTTTCCAAATTGGTCAGTGTATCTATATTTATCATTTATGTGTACATACCACCTAACACGATTTACATTTTAAGCTAATTGTGTCCTCAATGATAAATGGATTTCATTTTGATATAACCCAATGAACCAGTATTATTTAAAATTTTATTAACCTTACTGCTTTATATTTATTCTTTAAAAATTAATTCTTGTAGGTACAAAAATATTTATCCTACTCTAATGAATACACTGATATTCCTTAGGGTAGAGACTGCTTCCTACAAGAATTCCCTATAACATATAATTAAACATGAATCTAGTTTTCCCAGTGATTTACCTTTTGAAATTATAACTTGGGGGCTCAGCCCGGTCAGTGCAGTAACTAGGACAGGCTACTTTCTTCCATTTTCCAAAAAGAGTTTTAACATACTGAATTCATAGCCAACCACCTTTAGTTAATTCCTTTCTTGACTAAGCAGAGCAAAATGAACTGTTGCAACATTTACTTTTGCTTTCAGTATTTGCTTTCAGCTTTGATTTAATGTGTATATCTTAAACACAACCAGAATCATGACAAATTAGATGTAAAATCTGACTGAAAAGAGATAAGGTAAGGATGCCTTCAAGATTTCTGGCCTTACAAAACTGGAAGGATGAAGTTGTAATTAAAATGAAGACTGTGTGAGAAGTAGATTTTGAGACAACTGAAACATCAGAATATTTAAAATCATATCTAATTCTAACATATTTATTAGACATCCACGTGATATGAAGTGGGAAGGTGCATCATTAGTCTAGAGTCCAGATAAAAGGTCCAGAATGGATATAAATATTTGGTAGTCATCAAAGAACATACGGTTATTTGAAATCATGACACTGACTTAAGATCACCAAAGCAGTAACCGTGTAAAGAAGAAAGGAGAGTGGTCCGAGGACTGAGCTCAGAGAAATGAGAAGAACCCAACAAAGGAAACTCAAGGCTACAATCGCTAGGTAAGCTGGATAAAGAAAGAAGTTTTTCAAAGAGGCAGTGATCACTATGTCAAATGCTACATACAGATTGTATGTAAAGATAAGAACTGAGAATCAACCACTGAATTATCATCATTAAAGTCACCAGTAACCCTGACAACAACAGTTTTCCTGGAAGGATGGGGTCAAAATCCTAATTAAAATAGTTTTTAAAGAAAAATGGAAGGAGAGGAACTGGAGACAGCACAACTATGGAGAGGTAGTTTGAAGCATTTTACTGTTAATGGCCTGGTAACCGGAACAGGCAGTGTGATAAAGAGAATATACCCTTTTTTTAACACTGGATAAATAACAGTATGTTTGTAGTTTGAAAAAAAAAAAAAAAAAGACTAGGAGAGAGGAATTGATAACCCAAGAAAGAAGAAAGAATCTCTAAAAAACATCTTGAATACCCCAGAATGCATGCAATCTAGAATAAAAGTAAAGGATTGGCCTTTCCTAGGGGCAGGGACAGTTTTTCAGAATAAGAGAAAATACAGAGCATATAGGTACTGAAATAGTTAGGTTGCTAGACCTAATGGAGGAAGCTTGTGAAATTTTGTTCAATTACTTTTTTCATCAGCGAAACAGAAGGGTAAAATCATCAATCCAGTATAACAGAGGATATTCTGTAATTGATACTTAAATTCATCATATATTGTGGGGCCTCCTGCCTTACTTACAAAAAAAAGTTAAAATGTTACATGAAAGAAGGAAGTTGGGTTTATTTTCAGCATTCACAGACTATTTCAAACTGCTCTATTTCTCAAAACCATACCCTAATATAAACAGAGATAACCCTTAGTAATCTCTACCCTAGGCAAATACACGTTCCTCTTTTGTAAACTGTCAACTTTCAATATTACTCTCATTTCAACTTGAAGACTTCATTGTCACTGTACACATTCTAAGTATCTAAAATAAACATACTGCTCTCAAGATTTGGGCCATAATATTCAATCATTCTGGAATTAAAATTACCTTTTGCAAAGTGTCTCATTTTATTTTTTACTATAACATTCAGTATTTTTATATATTCAAAGGTGTAACATTCCAAATACAAAACTGAATTTACTCAATACCATAACAGACATTCACTAATATTTTATAGTTTCTATAAAGCAATCCCCAAATCAATATGATTTTAATTAATTTTTGTCCTCAAAGGAGCATTCACACAAAACAAAATCATATATACTGTTATTTTTGTTATCATAGTATCAGATAAACCTAAAATATTTAATATGTATATAATATTTAAGGTGTAAGGATACTGAATACAGCATTAAGCTAAAGTACAGGTAAATAATAAAAAAGAATTTTACCATAAGGCCAATCAAGAATTTTTGTGATGACTCACAGAAAATATGAATACTTGTTAAGAAATGTAAAGCAATAAATTGTGACCTCTAAAAGACACTCTTCATAAAACTACATCAGTAAATGTCCTTAGCTCTTTCATGGAAGTTGCATGAACTAAAATTCTTAAGGTCTTCACAGAAGCAATTGAAAATTTAAACTAAAAAACAAGTCTTATGAATCATCATGTATCTTATTAAATATCTAGTTTTATCATTTATACACTATGACTTTTTCTGACTAGTAGGAAAAGAATTTTCAGAAATCTTAGTATCCTGAAAAATATCATGAAAGCGAGTATTAAATATCCTACATGCCACCTGATTTATTCCTATTGGAGCTCTGATCAATATTTTTAATGTACAATGATGAAGAAAGAGGGACTAACCAATCATGTTAACTTCTAAGAGTCTTAATACAAATAAGCCCACATGCTGCTGATGAGATTTAATCTAGTTAAATACTATAAAATCATGCCCCTAGTTTTTAGCCCAACTACATAGGTAAAAAACAAACAAACAAAACTCTGCATATATTCAGGCGTATGACAGAACATACTTTTAGGCTGTGCAAGTAAAAACATCCACATAGGTGAGACTGGAAGGCCACCTTAGAACCTTCGTAAGTCCATTAACCAAAAAAGGCGATTTGCTGAAAACTATTTTAAATTATAACGAATATCATTTGTAATTATCTACTAAAACTATGATAAAAAATTTATCTACTAAAAAATTAGCTACTAAAAATATGTAATTATCTACTAAAAATTCATTTCAAATTATAACAACAAATATCATTTGTAAATATCTACTAAAAATATAAAAAGGCATTTGTAAAGTCTGAAAGAATACACACCAAATTATTTATATTAATTATCCTAAAAGATGAGGAGAGGCTAACTAGCTTTCTTTGTATTACTTGCATTTTTATAACAATTAGCTATTAAGAGAAAAAAATAATTTTGAAAAAAATCCTTACAGCAAGGTTTCCTTTTTACTACCCCATTAATATAATTTATTTTACATTAGAGTCTCTGCTTTAAACATAGTTTTATTAAATGTAACAAACAAGAGAAGATGATGAAAAAAGATAAGTCATAAAATGCTTATGGTCAGGTATTATGTAAAATGCTTTTACGTTTTCCCTTTGTGATATCTACACGAATATCTTTTATCTATGCAAGAGGAACTAATCACACACACATAAGAAAATCAGAGGTCCAAGAAGATTAAAGATTTGACCAAAATCATACAAGTTAAGTGGCAGAGCCTGGATTCAGATTCTGCTCTGACATCACATGTTCTCTAGGAGTCTTATATTCCATCTTATGTCCCCAGAAAACATTAAAAAGCACTGACATGGCTTGACAATTCCTTAATAAACTCTACTGTATAATATCAAAGCATATTATCTTCATAAAAACTTTGATTATAGTAAGCACTATCATAGGGATTTGACTAGACCTTACTAACCGTAAGACTATAGTTTAACAAATCTCTAGAGCAGTGGTTATATATGATATAAAATCTGAAAGGCAAATCGTACAATGCTAAACAGAATAACTGAATGATTTCATGTAAATAACTTCATAGACAAGGCAAAAATTCAAACTCTTTTAATGTCTAACAGCAATAATGAAGAAGGGAAACATACAGATGACACCAAGGGTGCTATGTTTACAAAGGTCTGGTCAGAACAGAAAATGTATTTTTATGTCTCTATTTTGCTTAATTATTACAGTTGTGCTTTCAATGGTAAAACTGAAATCTGAAGGATTTCCAGATGAATAGGGGGAATTACAAACCCATAAAAAATATTTATTTTTCAGTGCTGGGTCAAATGTGGCAATTTGGTAAACCTTACCTAAATTTTGAATACTGTGTTTATGAACTCAAATTAATAAGTAGTCTGATGCAGTGTTATAGAATAACAGTAAACAAATAGGTTCATCATTTTTAACTTTCTATATGACAAATCATTTTAACCTTCACTGTCTTATTTTCTTCAACTATAAAACAGATATAAAAAATTCTTGGCTATACCGATATTTAAGTAGAGTGATGTAAGATCTAATTAAGTTATGATTAGTAAACTACTTTTATGTACTACTTACTTACTTTTAATAAGTTTTAGTTATACAGTTTTAGACTTTTAAAAACAGGACTATGACTTTTCCCAGTATGATCACAGAGATAGTTTAAATACATACATAAAAGAATTCAGAGCCTGGCTCTTTAAAAGATACTGAATTTACTAAATGTTATTTGAAACAATTCCTAAACATAAAATATCTTCAAAATTTTCCTCCAACAGAATTGTATTTGTTCTGCATATTTTTAGTCAAAAAATGTACACAGGCCTTATTTATTTATCCCTTTCATTTACCTAAATTATATCCCTCACATTGTAGAGTTTCTACTTATTTTCAATGCAGTCTGCTGAAGTTTTGAAAGGTTTTCAGAAATTTTTTGATAAAAGCAGTATTCTTAAAAATTCAAAAAAAATTGTTCAAGAAACCTGAAATATGATTTTACAGTTGAGTATTTTATCATAAAAGAGCAACGTGTATTGGAGTTCGCTTTAAATGGTTTTATAAATGGTATACAGACATAGAAGCTCCATGCTTTTGCTACTAATATCTATACATTTCCTAAAAATAAAAATACCATTTTCAGTTCTTAATTATTTATTTTACTAAATCATTTTGGCTATATCAAATTTATAAGGATTATTATTCCTTAACAAAAATACAATATATGTAACTACTATTCACATTCATAAGTCATCTAACTGTATGCTGCTTACCTGTAGATCTCATTAATTTTCACAAACTCCAGAGAATAAGTTAGTTACTAAGAGATCCAAAGTAGATCATTTTAATGGCAAAAAGATTTTTTGCAAGGGCTGAAAACAAGAATTTACGAAGTAAAGGGTCTGTCAGCATTCTAAGCCCACCAGCGAAAGACTGCAAGATAAAAGTAGCAGTCTTCCACTGTAAAATTACTAATCTTAGTAATACAGTACATTAAACATGCCATTTGAGATATATGCCAACGTAAACTGCCACATATGGCATATCTAGCTTATTATCACAGTTTGTGTTTTCACGTCTAGAGTCATTCTAGTTTTTAAACAAGATGTCAAATATACCAGTGTAGCTAAAAATATGATAAAGCTTTCAAAGGAACATACCTTTCTTTAAACAGAATAGGTACATACTTCAGAAGAATGTCAAATATTACTTGTAATGCAAACATGGCTGGAAATTTTCACTGAAAACATACGTGTAAATGTAAAATAGAGTATCATCTTAAAGGCAGAATTCATGAGATGGTAAATTTAACGTCACAATTCACACACCCAACGTTTCTTCACAAACTTTCTCAGAGAGAACGGTACTGGTTCTGCGATGTATGCAGTCATCTTACCTATAGTATCTATCCCTTAAAGAAGAAGTTATGTTACCATATCATGATATGTGTATCAGTTTGAAGGCAATGAGACTTCCTTATGCTTCCTTTTTATACTGAAATCAATCTAGAGTTACACAACTGGTATTACTGAATTATGAACAGCACTTAAATAAAAATTACACAGTGAATATTTTTGTTTCAAATTCCCATCTGGTGCTTGGTGTCACTTCAGCTGTTCAATTTTTTAATGTTTCTCTACACAACTAGCCAATAATTCCACAAATAAGTATAAATGCTAGAGAAATTTTCATCCCATTTTCTAAATGTAAAACAGTGCCATATTTTTCACAATCACTTTTTAAACTCATCTGGAGTTGACAGATTATCAATTAATACTGATCCTTATATGAAATAAACATTTGCCAATGATGGAGAATCCTGCTGAATCTCAATAATCAATTGAAATTCCAAACAAAATAATTACACAACAGAGAATCAACTAACAATGAATAAGGAGCTTCAATTTTTTCATTGACATAATACACACCAATGTCTATCACATACCAAAACTTCACTGTTTGAACACCAGCAAAAATTAAAATTCGCACATTACAAATGCATACGTTGTACAAATCACTAATTTTCATCAAATTAAAAATAAATGTTCATATACCAAGAGAGCTAGAAACTAGGTCTACATATTCATATAATTTGAAGAAGGTGAAAACTTTTATCAGCTATACGATTCTAAATAGCTATTAATCAAAGGCAAACTAGTAAAAAAAAAAACCACTTGAGTCACTAACTTTAAATGCACCTGCGTAGACAACAGGTTACAATGTGAATGAATGTGAAAAACCAAGTTCTATCTCCAGAGCTTTCCTGAATACAGCAAAACATTCCTCACTGACATTTTTCATTCACTGGGTCCCACACCTTTTTCTTCTACCCTCAGCACATAGTTGCTTAATAAAAGATAGCTTCTGTATTTCCTAAATTTCTTTTCTGTATCATTAGTTGCCTCACCCTTCCCTTACTCCTTTTAGTCTTCTCTTTAATTCTACTTATAAAGCTGAGGTAGCCTCTCTAGTCTACTACTCCGCTTTCAGATAACTAAGGTAACCCTTCCTCCACCATGCAAGTATCACTATTCACATTTATAGAAATATTATATTTTAATTATAGTACCCTGTCATTCAGCTTATAAACATAATAGATGTATTTTTTCTTTAAAATATTTCTTGCTAATGAATGTCCCCAAAATGAATATTCTTCAATCACACTTTTCTCTTTTATATTTGTAATACATTTTTTCTTATCTGTACAACTAATGACAGTATCTCCCTATTCCCATTCCTTCCCCACAGCAATATCTACCTTTTATCCCAGTAATATCAAATAACTTTTAGATCCCCGAATATAGGGGTATTTTTCATAATTTTGTCACTATGTATACAGTCTCTGCTTCAAGTGACATTCCACTCCTGTCTATCAGGCAAAATAAAATTCAACCTTCAAAACTCTGTCAGCTCCTGTTTGAAGTCTTTTTTGAAGTATACCCTCTTCTCTCAGGATCTTGCCACGGTCAGAGGCAGTTTCCACTTCGAGACACAATTCTATCATTATACAATTATCAATTTTCATTATAACCAGATATTTATCTTTATTGTTTATTATCGTTCTCCTGCTTGAGAGTAAGACGTTCGCAGAATTGTGTATTCAGTCCCAACCTCAGGGGGAACACATAAATGTCCGCCAGAAAGGTAAAATCTAGCCAGAGTGGCAAAAAGAGCAGGGGAGGCAGTCGAATAAAGAAACACTTAAGAGCTGTTTTAGTCCATTACTTTTCATGAATTTTTAAAAAATAAACTGAATTTATAAACATGTGGGAAGATCCCCTGGAGGAAGGCATGGCACCCACTCCAGTATTCTTGCCTGGAGAATCCCATGCACAAAGGAGCCTGGTAGGCTATAGTTCATAGGGTTGCAAAGAGTCATACACAACTAAAGCAACTTAGCACACACACATGCAATGGGCTAGGCATGAAACGAAATATATTTATCTACTAAATCTTAGAAGTTTCACTGGTTTACTGTAGTAAAAATGAAACAATTATTATGAGATGAACACTAATACGTCATACCTCTCTAAATTCTGTTTAAGAAAGCATTTAAAAGACTTTGAAGAAAACCGTATTTAATAACTTTCCTAAAATTTTAATTTCAAATAAAGTATACAAGTTAGTCAAACTCAAAACATATAAATTCCAATCTACTACAACAGTTGGTATACTTTTCTCATGAGTAAAAAGAATTTTAGTCCAGCTTCTAAAAGTTGTAATATACTTATACCTTTACTTCTCCACTACAGGGGGAGAAAGAGATATTAAAATATATTAAAAACAAAAATTTATTAATCCTATTTTAATAATGTAATCTTAATTTAGTGGTTAGTAATCTTTGATTTTCAAGGTATTTTAAGAAAGTGATCAGTAGATTATTCCTTACTACATAGGTAGCCATGTGGCAAAGTATGATGTAACATAACTCTGACATCTTATACACAGGTACCTTTTATTATTTTATTAATAAATGTTAGTTAAGCTCGTGTTACTTAAGACAGTATTTTAAAATTAATCTTCATCTGGTAGATGGCTTTGAAGTACTGTAATACTGGCTTTCACTTTTCTTTACAGAAGACAACATGCTAAATAGAAAATGAAATTCTACTTTTCTTTCTTAAGACCTAGTCCATATTTATCTTAACATGTCTATTGCCATTTCTTGAGATTGATCTTTGAACTCACTACTTATCCAAAGTCAGATTTTTCTCACACCCAAACCCATTACTTATCCAAAATCAGATATTTCTCACACACATAAACTCCTAAGAAACCAGAAATACAATAAACAACTAAAGATGAATTGCCTTCTACATTCATTGTATTGATACTATCCCATTAAAGTAGACTAGAAATGTAACGAAAAACTGAAGGTTGTTTCTACATCCAAAACACTCACAGATGAAGCCTCAGACTGGTCATTCATTCAATCACACATTCACTCATTCATATTTCAAATGCCACAGATGTTTATAGCACCGAGTTACATGCTTAACATATAGTAAGCATGTAGGATGACAAATTTCTTCATATGAATGAAGCTTAATGCTAGTAGTCAACTAAAGTAAGTAAAGACTATGACAAAACTTTTTGTTTTACTTTAAATCCATGAAGAAAAAATACCTTCAAAATCACATTAAGTAACTTTTGTTATTATGTTAGAAAGTAGTCGTTAAGCCTATAATGAAATGCAAAGAGCATCAGATTTCTAATTAACCAAGAAGTGGACCAATTTAATGAAATGGGTAGACAAAAAAGAAAATAATTATGTTTTAAAATTAATAATTACTGTATTATATATCTTATTTTTACTTAGATTGCCTTAAAATTAGCCTCATGTTTATTTCTTAATCATAATACTTTGTCCTTTTAAAACCAACTGTTACGAATACCTAGTCAAATATGCAATATTGAAGGAAATTTTTTAAGTCAAAAATATGGAAAATATACGTATCCCTGAAAGCAGAATTTGACTTAGCAAGTCTATATTTTTTTAGCAAAGTCAATACTCAGTTTAACCAAAAGTGAAGAAATTAAAAAGTTGAGCTAAGGAACAAAGACGGGGAAAATAAAAAGAAAAGAAGGAAAAGAAAGGGCTTTGCAAATGAAGGAAAGTAACAAGGCTGTAGAAATCAAATCACCCTGAATACTGTAACTTTCAAGCAATACAATTTTGAAAATACAGAAAATGACAAGTTTATATTCCAGGCAACATAATCTATCAGATCTTTTGTTTTTTAATATATGGTAAAGAGGGCCTATCTTTGGCCTTAGAGTATACCAAATCAAAAACAACAATTACTGTAAAATAACTACTGTGCTTTCAACTTAGTATAAAAAAGTGGGGGTGGGGAGTGTATTTATTTTAAAACTAGGTGAGAGAAATGGTGACATATCCTCAGAGAGTCATATTCAAAAAGAGGAGGGAAAAAAAAAGAGAAGAGCAAAAAGAGAATAAACTACCTACTAACACTGTACCACAAATTCAAAAAACGTGTTTAAAAGTTGGGGACAATTATCGGCCTATATCACTCTTTGTATCTTGGTTTTCTCAACTGTTAAATGAAGATTCTGGAAAATATCAAACGTAAGTGCCATTTCTTTCATCTAGTTCCACAATTCCATAATTTTTCCAATTCCTTTAAATGAAAAAATAAAAAGCCTCTTCGATACTCCTAAGCCCCTTCGATACTCACTAAGTCACTGCCAGAAGATGCCATATAATTAAAAAAAAAAAAAAAAATGTAAACAAAACCTAAGGAGACAATAACAATTAAGAACATTTTAGGGTGATATAAAACATACCCATATTCCTTTACAAAGAAAAGATGTTTTGTAATAATTTTAATTCATAATGATCAAAGGACACCTGGACTCATAGGAAGTATCTATAAATACATATAATAATTTATAAGAGAAAAACTTCCAGACATTTCATAGTGAAGAATGAAACCACACTTTTTTAAAAAGTACTTTCCTGGCTTAAAAAATTAACTAGTCTTAGAAAAATAAAAACATAGGATTTATACAAAGAATTAAAATTATGTGTGTAAGTGAACAGTCTCCAAGTATAGGCTCAATTGCACCCAACATTAATTCCTTCAAAAACAAGTATTTCAAAAATGAATATAACCAAAATTGAAAAGCTGCAGTTATTCAAAAACATTTAGCAACATAAAACAAAAATATATACTGAATTCTCTAATAAAGTGCACTACCCCATTCCTTCTAATCTATCCTTCTAATTACTGAATCTTAAAGTCACTGCCCTATCTAAGCACTAGGACAGCAAATTATTAACCATTTAAATGAAGGCAACTTTGTTCAAAAATGATTTCCAAAAATTCAACCAATAGAGTATTATTTATTATGTCTTAGAAGAAATGCAGGATTTGAAGTCTTATTTAATTAATAAGTTCATTATGTGAAAATTTATCTTACAAATGAATTATAGGACCTTCAATGCGTAACTGTTTTCAAAAATCGTTAAAAAAGAAAAGTTACTCTTCAAATCAAAGTTTCAAAAAGTATGCCAAGCATCACAAGAAAAGTAAAACACTACAGTCTGAAACTTAAACATTACTGAGTTCAGAATAAAATTCATTGGATATTGTAAATATACTGAACATCAGTATGACATAAAACAGGTCTTGAAGTAAGAAAAATATTAATTTTAAAAGTATCAATTATTAAATGAGTATAAGAATAATTTAAAAAATGTTTTATTTTCCACACCAAATAATCTTACCTGAATCATTTTGCTGTTAAAAAACTCAAGATATGATTTCATTTTTCATCTGGTCCTGTCAACGATGCTATGACAGGCCCTGCAGGAAGCAGCAAAAGATCAATGATGGAGTGTAGATATTATGTGTTTTCATGATCAAGTATGTCATGGAAAAGGATATCCATATCGTGGTTTGAAACTTAGCAACGTTGAAAATATCTCAAAAAGTTTGTTTGTGTACATAATATGCTTTTTTTTTCTACTTTGTAGTCTTAAAATGTTTATTCTTATTAAATATCTTCTTTATCAAAACATCTTACATGTGAAATTTTAAAGAATATATTGATGAGAATTAATAAAACAACATTCCACAATATCAAAAATAAAAAATCTTGATTAAAAAGTAAAATATGTTTAAAAGCGGAAGAATGATACTCTCCACTTCTAGAGATGATTATTTTAATTGTACTTCCCACAATTACTACAATTACTAATAAATTACCAATTATTTATAACCAAATCAAGATAAAATTTAAAAGTTCTTTTTTCTTACAGACAGTAACTTCAGAATCAAATAGTTACTGGCCACCCTCATAAAAATTCCTTCAAGATTAGTAAAGGGGTTCCAAAAATCTGCAAACTCCAAAACTTAATTACTCTTGAGTAACTGACAGGTGAAGAGTCAATGGATACCAAAAAATTTAACTTAGTGAGACTAACAAAAAGTCAAAATAATGAAACTGCTTCACAAAGAATCCAAATGACATTTCAAAATTCTGAATTATTTTAAAATGGTATAGCACTTTGCCAGATCTAAGAACTGTTTTCTATTCAAAGGCCAACTAATAAACAGGACTGTGATGAAACATCTAACTAATGTGAATACTATTAGGACATACAGGAAACTTCTGTACGTATCATAGAAGCATAATGTCAATCCTTCAAATAGATCAAGAAATTGAAAACAAAAGTAATGAATGACAGACTTTTTTAAAGTTTTTATTATAATCAACTTTTAATTTACTTATAATAAACTGTGGTCAAAAACCATTTCAACAGCACTCCTATGTTAAGCTAAAGCATCCTAAAACCATTTTTCACATACTATTCCTGTCTTGTTTATTGGAACACATCAAAACACTCAGCAAAGTCTGTTTGTCAAAGTCCCTAACATGCTAAAAAGATACAACTTAATTTTACATAGGTTCTTTCTCTTATAAACATAAACAAATGTTAACCTAGGATAATAATTTTAAAAGAACTCCAATGTACTTCCACTTACTTCCATTCACTTATGATTTGAAAATATACCTGTGGTACAAGGAACTTTAAATAAATTTTAACTTAAGGTTATTCGATTTGTATTTCTACACCTAAAGTCCCCCTCTCCTTTTTATGTAGATTATATCAAATTCATGGAAATCATTTTAGCTTCAAATATATCCATATAAAAAGTGGAAAAGTTGCTATCATATCTTTAAAGAACAGGATGAAGACATTTCACCAACCCAAGCATCAAAAGTACTGAAAAGCACTGCTTCATTTCTTGCATGTTACGGTTTATACCATGACACTTCAGTCTCTGAGGGTCAGGTTAATTAAGCTCCAGAGCAGCTGCAGTGCAATGTGAGACACACACTGCTGCAGTTCCCACCAGTCCAGTCCAATTACCTGCAGTGTTCCAGCACTGGACAAGTGACAACCAAGCTCTTCTCTCTAGTCACTTGCTCCCACTGGTCTACTGATAAATGTTAGAACAAACTAACCTCTTTTTGGAAAAGACTGCAAAGCTGAATGCACCTGCTGCAGGCTGCAATGATGAGTCCCAGAGAGATGTTTGTCAGTCAGATCTCTGCAGATGTTGTTTAACTTTATGCTAGAGCTGCATCCAAAGATGGAAATGAGATGGCAATCAAGCACAAGTCTCCCACCCTCATCCTCCCCCAATTTTATTCTGAAAAGCTGCACTTGCTCATAAAAGTTATCCTTTAAAATACAGCTCCACTAAACTGGAAATAACTGAGACTAACCTCTGTGGCAAAAACATATAAATGCATCAATAAATGGTGCTGGGAAAACTGGACAGCTACATGTAAAAGAATGAAATTAGAACATTTCCTAATACCATACACAAAGATAAGCTCAAAATGAACTAAAGACCTAAATGTAAGACCAGAAACTATAGAACTCTTAAGAGGCAGAACACTCGATGACATAAATCAAAGCAAGATCCTCTATGACCTACCTCCAGAGTAAGGGAAATAAAAACAAAAGTAAACAAGTGGGACCTGATTAAACTTAAATATATACACATATATATGTATATGTGTATATATATATAGTACTGAATTTTAGTTAACAAGTGGCATAACTGTGTTCAGCAAATGTTACTTATAATATTTAAGAGGAAAATTAATTCTTTTAAGCCAGGGCAAAACAAAACAAAAGAACAGAACTATAAAAAGACATGTTTCTAACTGGTGGTTTATAGCTCAGTTTTTAGTGATACCACACACTCCTTAGAATTCCCAAGACACAGATCGTTTTTCCTCATTGTATATTACATGAAACATCTTCAATACACAAATATTGAACTATTTCACCAATTGGGTTCATTATTTTTAGACTATTCCTGAGATCCTTTGGGGGTAATATTTGCAAGGCAATTTTGCTAGATGTACTGTATCATCTTACAATGTCAAAAATTTTAAATGAACTATTTTTCCAACATCTAGAAGGCTTCAAATAGCAAAATTCAAAGTGACATTGTGCTGTAATAATTCATGAAAACACTGACTCTATAATTAATGATATTCCACAACCTACTAAATTGATAATAGAAAATATAACATCAGGATGAAATTTTAAAAAGAATCAAATTAAATGAACAGCTAACATTTTTAATGCTGATTTAATCTTTCTAAAAAATTTCATACCACAAAACATTTGCTTTCATGAGTTAAGTACAAAAATCATATCTTTCAGAAACTACAATTTTAATACAGATGTGCTATGCCACTAACATTCCTTTATATGTTGAGTTTTTCTATTACTTAAAATGAGAAATAACATCTTAAAAATACAACAAATTTTCAGACAGATATTAACGTATAAGTGAAAGCTTATGGCTCCTCCCACAACTGAGGATATAGAGAGATAAAATATAAAAAACCCACAACAGTAAGTAGTATGACAAATACAAATATCACAACTTTAAAGAAAAACACGTTATGCGTTAGCAACTCTTTGACAATACTAAAACCAAAACAGCACAATGTAATTGACAGCTATGGTTATTAAATTCAACAATACTGCAAATTATACTTTATTTTCTACTTGTTATATTTACATTTACCCACTAATTTTGCCTTAAAACATATGCCAATAAATTTCTAAGATGCTTTGCATCTTAGATCAAAGAAAAGAGTACAGACTGCAACTTTCAGAGGCTATAACAAAAGTATTCATTCATTTGTACTACTAATACGATAATACTCGTCCATCAACAATGTAAACAAAACAAGTGATCTATTTTAAACTTTACAAACCCCTATTTCTAAAAGAATGATCATTCTTACACAATCCTAGTCCTAAAGGCTAAATTGGCCAGTGAATGCTCCCCCTGTCAAAATTAAGGCAATGTGGGGTTATTTCCTTCACTAAAAGAAAATTTCACTTACATTCTGCTTTTTCTTGATTTTTAAAGATTTCACATATAAATAGTTTGCGATATTTTAAAAAAGCACCACCCAAGTTGGACTGAGATAAAATTATGATGCAATAAAATCTAGGGATAATGAGTTCAAGTTTTAAGGACCAAAAAAAGTAAGTAATTTATATTAAAGGTGATCCAGTTTTATAACCACATTTATGAAAACAGTTTAAAACACACACACACAAACATACACACATACAAGTATATGCTAAGATTGTAAGAGAATTCCTGTTTGATATAATGAACATCTCGGGTCATATAATAGAATAAACTATGAAGTATTCTAAAATCTTGAAAATCTTTATTTTACATACCCTATATTATTCCCAATGAATAATATATTCAATAAACTTTCCCAATTATCTGCCTGAATCATTCATTAAATAATTTTAACTGATAAGTTAATCTATTTATTAACAAAATCTAAACAATCACATCTTCAGATGTCAAATAAAGGAATAAAATAATACCATCCTATGGCCATCCTGAAAATGCATACAGTAATTTATTTCCCAAAATGAGAAAGCTGTTTTATATTAAAAGGTAGTAACTTTGGGTAACCTAATTATAAAAAGGATATATAAATAAGTCAAATTAGGTTGCTTTAAACAAGTAAGAATAAAAGATATATTCACAAATCACAGGTTATAAGTTAGTATTTCGTAAGATTTAGATTTTTAGGAATAGATAAATGAATTACACAGAACTGCAAAAAGTCAAATGAATCTACTCATAGATCTTTTTTCCGATTACAGTAACTGATAAATATACTTTACAATTCTCATCATACAATTCCCCAAAATATTTAATATATGGTCATGCTAAAATACACAATGCAATCTATGGTTCTATAAAATTCCAAATTCATACCAATTAAAGTACAAAAATGTTTTCTTCATCTCAACCATAAATATAAAAAAATTACTCAAAAAACAAGGTTGCTTAAGATATTTTAAAGATATAACCTGAGGGGGAAAGAAAGTAAAACAAATATGATAAACATGAGATTATACTAGCTATCGTAAAAACAATGCACATATCATTTGAGCTGAAATTTAATAAAACATCACCAAAGTGTGTCTGTACCCTGCAATATACACCTTGAAGAAAGTTTTTCTCAAATACACTGGTATTCTGACTAAACCTTCCAAATAGAATTACGTTGTTTTAAAATTTAGATAATTTGAGAAAATCCATTAAGTTACACAACTGAAGCACACTTTTCCCCAAATACTCTGTCTTACAAATAAGAAACAGAAAAATGCTCCATGAAAGAAACATTCATTCTAATGGAATGTAAGAGTCATACGTACATATATGAAATACACAAAAAAGAGCATCTCATAAATCATAGTTTTATAATTTATTTCATTTGAGAAGATTAAGCTAAGTATTCACGAGGTGTATCTGAGTAACAGAAGTTGAAAGTAGCTCAGAGGCTGCTACGTTGAAGAATACTAGGACTTTATATAATTCCACAGGCTTATGGTCAAGTATGAACAGAAAGACTACTAAAATTAAACTCTATCAGAAGAAGAGAGATGTATCTATCTGTGCAGGTAATAACCTAGTTAAAACCATATTTAAATACAAAATGCTCAGAATTATGAAAGCTTCTTATAAATTACAGGGCTTTATTTTATCCTTAAAATTGTTTCCATAGTTTGTGATTGGTTTCCACCTGTTACAGGCAGAATATAAGCCTTCTTTTATTCAGACATTTCAACTCACATTTGATCAGGTTACGTCACTACACACACAATATTTTCTTCAACACATTCCAGTTTTCCATTTTTTCCAATGGATATTCTTGCTCTATATAAATAACATGCCTCAGAACTATAAATGATATAAGCAATTTCAATGTAATAAGAAAAAATGCACAACTATGTGGACTAAAAACAAAAGATCTAATTCCAGTTGCACCCTTTCCAACCCGCTAAAAATAAACTATATTCAAATGAAAAGGCATTTAATTTACTATTTGGAATATCCTTGATAAACACCAATTTTGTGTAACATCTCTGCACATCTGATACCACCTCATGTATAATGCAAAAAAAGCTATTTCATTTTCATCTATTGACAGTGAATTTAATTTACCATTGCAGCTCTTTCCCTAGAACTATAACGTTATTAATTCCGCAATCAAGCTCTTTTGAATGCTTTTATTTGTACCAAGGATTTTCACAATTCCACATTGATTTTTTCCATCATAACATACCTTTTAAACATAAGAATGAATATGTTAGCAAACTTTCCTAATGCATAAGGAAAGTTTCAGAGACAAGGAAAGCCATCTACAAAACTACACTCACAGAAAATAAACTTTTGAAGGATATCATATCTAAGAGATCACACCTTAGTTTAGCAAGTGTAATGTTTACCAAATATAGTACATTTAATTTATATAACTAAATGATAGTTCCAACCAATCTAAAACCTTCTTATACAGTATAATGGCCCATTTTCTACAACCAAGCGATTGGCCTCCAAATGTTTTGCTTACATTCATGCCAGATGTCTTTGCTGTACTAAAGAACTCTTAGTGAATTAGATCATTGAAAGCAAATCAGCTTTTATTTCCCACCAAGAAAAAAAAAATAAGCAGCACTGGTCCTCTCAGCACTGAATAAATATTTTTATGGTCATAAAGATGAAATAATCAAAAAACATGGCAGAAACTTCATGAAGGTAAACACAAATAATGTTTTATCTAGGAGATACACTATTCAATTAGGGAGATTTTCCAATTAAACTTAAAATCCATATACTAAGTAGAAAATGATTTTTAAAAAGATAAATACTCAGAACTATGAAACAGTTGAAATTTTAAAAAACACACTGTAAAGTACAAAAAAAATTATACCACCTAGGAAACTTGCCATATTCCACTGGATTACAGTACCTACAGTACCACACAAACTGTTAACATATTTTGATCAAACACAGCTTTTAAATAACACAAATTTTGAAGCATGGTTCTACTTCTCACATAATAATATATTTCCTTGTCACAATTAAATTAAAAACACAATATTTTAAAAATCTTTAGAGGAAGCACTTGTCCTCTTTACTCCAGGGCCAACAAACAAAGCAATGAAGCAGAAAGAGGTACATAATGGATTTAGAAAGTAAATGGTCCATTCTTTTAAGAAGCCTTTCTATCCCCTCTTCTGAATTCACTCTAGACTAATTGTCATTACAATTATGTCTGAAAACTCCAGAAGAACCCTATTTCCTGATGCCAGCTGTCCAGGTTTCTATCTTTAAATTTTAGTTTTTTGTTTTTTTTTTCCTAATCAGAAAGAAGTAGTTAGAAATACCCAGAAGATTCATTTCGAACTTGGTCTACATCAGAGATGGAATATCAATTATAGAAACCAAAGGTAATCAAGAGTGAAAATACTTCTAAAATTATTCCACAAATACTCTAATACATCAAATACCTAAATAAAGCCTACACTATTAAGAATTCTTTCAATACAGCACACGACACAGGTAGATCTTTTTTTTTTCTTTCCTTGGGGATTTATCAAACAATCTCTTCATCATTGCACCTACCTGGGTAAAAATCTTTGGACTTAGACAGCTTGATGGTGGCTCCAGTTTCTTTTTGCAATTGAACAATTGTCTGTCCTCCCTTTCCAATTATAGATCCAGCAGCATAACTAGGTATGAGAACCTTTAGAAAATACTGGCCGTCTTCTGAAAAATGCAAAGAAATACACTCCGTTAAAACAATAATTTTAAACTTTGTACCCTCCCTCCACCCTCGAGAGAGAAAAACAGCGATTAAACCACTGGGCATATAGCTGCAGGAAATATGGGGTTAAATTGTTTTTATAAAGAACAAAAATAAGCCAATTACACTGAAAAATAAGTAAGTACGAAATGTTTCCCATTTTGTAGAATTTATACTTTTTCTAACTTGGAATTAAAATCTAAACATGTTCTATTATTTTGCAACACTGTAGAAACTGATGACTAAATTCCAGTTGTTATTCCAAACATGGAAGTCTTCCAATTCTATCTGTGGTTACTATGGTAAAAGAAAACGAACTGACCCTTCATCAAAACTTCAGAGATTTATACCATGACAAACCTTCACTTAACATACTGCAAAATAAATAAATAAAAGGACGGTAAATAGTGATGAGCTATATTTATTTGACACGAGCAAACACACAAGCACTACAATTAGCCATTGCCTGTATCCTACTTAAAGTATGCAAAACAACCATTCTCCTACCAAATAATCCACCCAAACTGTAGGGTGTATTCCAAGCCTTCAATAACTGCCAGGAAATAACTCAAAGTGATGTGGACTGGCAAATCTAACTAATCCTGGAGTATTTCTTTAGCACTCCTTAGTCTACTATGATCTCGTTTAAGCTCATTAATTAAAGGACCTTAAGAAGAATTTTGCCAATACTAAAAAGCTTAGGAGTCATTTACATCAAATACACTTAAAAGTGACCAGATAATGTTCCTTCTCCGAAAGAATCACAATTATTAAAACGGAGGGGGTGGATGAACCAAAAAAGACCGAAATGAGATGTTTTAGAAAATAAAGCCAACTCCCTAAACTTTAATTTCCGTCAAACTGATGGTGTCTTAAATAGGAAACACCCCGGTAAATCCAGCTTCCTTATATGAATATGAACGTTCCAAATTTTTCGGGTGTGCCATTCGCCAAGACCCCCATCCGGCTCTAAAGTACAGGCTGTAGATAAATTCACCTCTGCCTCGATGCATTGGGTGCATTGTTAAGATGACTCCAGTGCAAATGAAGAAGCGGTACCGGTCCCGTTATAACTCATCTTCCCGGGAAGCGCAGGATGTTAACTAACAAGTCACAGTACCAGACACCCCCACCCTCGTATGCACACCCCTGAAGACAAATCAAAGAGATTTTTGCACCGACAGTATAAGTGCGGTAAGAGCATGCACTCTTCAAGATTTTGCATACTACTTGTGGCCCAAACCAAGGGGATGAAGAGAGCAAAACTCTCCGGTGCCCCAGTCATTCGCTCTCCGCTACCCGAGTGCCATTTATTTATTTATTTTATCCGACTGTTAAATGCAGCGCGCATCTTCGGGCGGCCATCACCTCGCTCGGGGTCATCCTCTTCCTCCTTAACGGACCCCCTGGCCCAGGTCGAGGATATTTAAACGGTCAGCCTTTCGACCGAATTAAAGGGAAAGAGAGGTCTATTCCGAAAAACCCGGTCGCCATTTTGATGAATGATAAAACACAGAAATGGAAATGTATCGGGACCGGCGAGGTGCGGGGCAGGTGCAGGGGAGGGGGCGCGAGGCAGGGCGCGGGAGCCGCCGGCTTCGGGCTGGAGGTGTCCGGGCCGCGGGAGGGAGGGAGGGCGGCGGGAGGGAGGGAGGCAGGGGCGGGCGGCGGGGGATGGGGCCAGCGGGGAGGTGGAAGCGATACCCACCGCCCGTATTGGTCCTCTTGGTGCTGCCGGCTTCAGGGGGGGCTTCCAGCGGCCTTTTCCGCGAGTCCGGCGGGTCCAGGTCTATGGGCACCCCAGTGTGGGTCCCGTTCTGCTGGATGGGAGCTGCCGCCATCATGTTTGCAGTTCCTGCCGCTTCTACGGGGAGAAGGTTCTCCCTTTTGTTTTGGCTTTTGCTTTTTTTTTTTTTTTGCTTTTTTTTTTTTTTTTTTTTTTTGCTTTTGGGGTTTCTTAAGGTTGTTTTGTTTTTGTTTTTGTTTTTTTTAATCGGATCAATAGAAATCTCTTTAAGAAAAAAAAAGCAATGTTGCTGGTTTGGTTTGTTCTCACTGGGGAGGGGGCAGGGCTGAAGAGCAGCTGCAGTGCAGTGTCAGGAAGGAGACAGGGGAATGGAGGGGGTGTGAGAGACGGAGGGAGAAAGAAGGAGAAGAAAGGAGAGAGGGGGAGAGAGTGGAGAAAGGAGAGGGGCGAGTGAATGAGCGGGAGGAGGGGAGCGGGGAGGACGGGCAGAGGGAGTGGGAGAGCGCGAGGGCTGGCGGGGCGCGGGGAGAAGCCGAGGAGGAGGGGAGCGCGAGGGAAAGAGTGAATGAGCAGGAGGAGGGGAAGGAGGTGGATGCGGAGAGAGGAGCGAGCGGCGGAGGAGGGCAGGAGCCGGGAAGGAGCGCGGCGGTCCCCGCGCCGCGCTAGCGCTGCGCTCGCTCCCGCTGCTGGTGCTGCCGCCGCCGCCGCTGCCGGAGCGGTTCTGCCGTTGCCTGGGCTGCTCGGCGCTGCTGCTGCCGCTGCTGCTGCTGCCGCTGCTGCTGCTGCTGCCGCCCGGTCTCGCTCATTATTTCTCCCGCTTGTGTGTGTGTGTGGGGGGGGGGGGGGGGAAGGGGGGAGGCTGGCGGGGAGGGAGGGGGATGGCTGAGAGGGGAGGGTAGTGAGGGGTTGAGTTCGCAGACTCCCACACACTTCGCGCTCCGGTCCCTGCCTCTCAGCAGCGCCGCCGCCGCCGCCGCCGCCTCCCTACGCCGAAGCCTCAGCCTGCGGGGGCGGGGTGGGGGGGGGCGCGCCTGAGGGGGGAAGAGTGTGCGTGTCTGCGCGGGGGTGAGAGCGCGCGCCGGCGGAGCGCGTGCGCGGGGGCGCGCGCCGGCGGCGGGGGCGGGGCCGGGGGCCGGGGCGCTCCTGTGGGAAGGGAGGGGTGAAAGGTCGCGGGTCCCCGGCAACACGGCTCAGGCAAACGTAAGCCGCTTGTCGCAGAAACCGAGGGGGTCCAAGAAACGCGCTAGGCTGGAAGGCGGGAAGCAGACGTTACTGACAGCCGTGCCAGCCAGTAGTATGGAAACGTGAGAAAGGCTCTTCAGGCCCCTTCCCAATCAGGAAACTTGGGTATGAGAGGGAGTGAAGGGGTGGGGTGGCATCTCGGTCCAGCCGGGACTCGAGCGGCGACAATTTTGACTAGACTGAGAAGGGCACTCGAGTGACCGTTCTTAACGGGTGGGACAGCGTTAAGGCTGAGGGAGGAACCTTAGCCGTATGCTTCCAGGACTTCTAGCTAGGTACATCCGTTTTTAAGAGTTAGGCGAAAGACAGTAGTTAGCCTCTCACTCAAGGGCGGATTTACGGAGTGATTTCATCAAGAGGATTACTCGCACAGTGTGACTTCGTTAGGGAACTTGAAGTGTCTCACTCGCCGCCTTAAATCCTTTCGGAAACAAGCCAGGATATAAATAAATAAAGCTAGGTAGGAGTATCCCCTTCACGAGGCGCCGAGAGGCGGACTAAAGACAGGCAACAGCTGGGTGTGTATCCAAAACTAAATTCCGAACGAAAAAGGAATATACGAGTAAAATGCAGCGCAATGTGCACATCATATGATTACACAGATCTCGGATATACAACGAACTTAAAGCTCAACCAGAACACTACAGACAAGAAAATACATATTTGGAGTTGACGCTGAATGTCGGAAAAGATTCCGTTTACAGATGAGTAAACTGACCCAGTAAAGTATTTTGCTCAAGGTCATCCATCAAATTAGTAATTAAATCAGTGTACTAGGAAGCAACGATAGTGGAAAACCATGGGCTTTGGAGTTCAGAAATCTTGGTTTCAAGTTCCTGGCGAGCATATTCTAAAAGTATCCTCAGACAGCCCCTTAACATGTTGCTGTATGTATTAAGGGCTTTTACCATGTGCCAAGCAACCAACTTCACATGTGCTTTTTACATGCGGTGTATCATGTAGTTATTACTGTCTCCGTTTAATGAGGCAGTTTGGGTTTAGAGATATTAATAATTTTACCTAAATCACAGTGGTGTGAACACAGTAGTAATAATTCAACCTAAAGTCGTCTTGATTCCAGAGCCTGTCCACTTGAATACTGCAGTACACTGGAGCCTCAGGTTCCCCTCCCGCAAAATAATGGGTCTTTACCTCCTGGAATTCTTGAGTCAAATGAGATAATATTCGTGGCAACGTATTGTAAGATGTAAAAACGTATGAACATATTCACTAGATTTCTAGAACAAAGATGCTCCTTTCCTATAGGTTTCTAGAACAGCACTTGAACGTGAAAACGGCTTTAGTATCAAGCTAGCTCGGAAAGAACTTGACTCTGATTGACCAAGAATACTTGCATAGCTGAGGCAATAACGGAATAGAATAAAATTTGATTTCTGGTAGATAGAGAAGGGAATGGAAAGAATACTAAACCTGCTTTTAGCATCCTCTATTGGAAGGAGCATCTAGGTGGCATTGGGATTTCTGGTACTTATAAGTAATAAAAGACGACACTCAGCTGAATGAGGAAGAGAATAACGTTTAGTTCGAGAATAAAAGTTCATCTGGAATATGAAAAACATGTTTGCCTTAAGTCAGGGAAGAAGATGCCCTGAGAGCTGAAAGGGAAAGCAGGTAAGTTAGTACATATTGGTAAAGGTCTGTGAACCAAAGTCCAGAATTTCGATCTGATGTATGATGTTATAGGAAGCCACAATATAGCCCTCATGACCAAAAATAAAGAGAATTTACACACAGAATGGATGCTTTTTTTAACGAAGGGGAAGCTGTGATGAGAAAAAAAAAAAATGTGGTTTGGAATAAGCCTGTGATTGTCAAGATAGAGAAAAGGCTGATGCCAGATATTACACAAAGTATTCTGTGAAAAATGTGCAGACATTTTTCATAAATTGAAAGACATAGTTTTCATAAATTAAAAAGTAGAAAAGGGATTTGCAACTAGATTATTTCAAAACAGTAAAAGATGAGGGACAAAGATAACTCAAAGATAGTTCAAAGCTATATTACATTAAGTCTGGGCAAAGTGTTCAGTAGAATGTAGTTTTAAATTGGGGAAAGACTTAAGTTTTAGAACTGGAAAACTTGGGGTTCACAAATTTCTAAAAAGAAATAAAATATTTCTAAAATAATTGGAAAAATACTTGTCATTGCTGTGTGTAAGTTAGATTCAAAATGAGCCTTCTAAGTGAAATTGCCTTATAGACATAAACCTACTGAAATAGTCATGGCACTGTATTCTTATGGTATTTATTTGCCCCTTCTCTTATTCATCTTTAGATTTAATATTTAAATACTGTTGACCACTACATGGGGCCCAGAAGCAGAAGATATGGTTTTTAATATGGATATGTGTGTGTGTGTGTACGCACACACGTGTGCATGCTCAGTCTTTCTACGGTCTGACTCTGTGACCCCATGAACCATAACCTGGCAGGTTCCTCTATCCATGGAATTTTCCAAGCAAGAATACTGGAGTGGGTTGCCATTTCCTACTCCAGGGGATCTTTAGGCTATCTCATAGTAAGCAAGCTGTGTTATGCCAGGAATTAGACACTCTCCTAAGTCTGTGACCTAGTTAAACATCTAAGGATCAGTTAGCTCTGAGCTGATTTGATCAATGAAGTTTATCAGGGTGTACATTCTAATTAAGCCTCTATTCCCTAGTATAGTATATTTTGTTGTCTTTTTAAAAAAATTATACTTCATTTCTCACTGCATATACCTCTACCATTTTGATCAGATAGACAAACATTTTACCTGTTGTATTCTGCATTTTGTCCCAGCTAATAAAACTGAAGAAATAAAAAGGTAAAGCGCCTCCCAGTTTATTATTAAGCTGCTGCACAGCATGCTATATTATGATACAGCATGCTATACATCTTATGCTGCAAATAAACTGAACTTTCCAAAAATATAATAGAAGCACTTGACCTTTTAATTCTCTGAAAAGAAATAGTTTATTTTTTAATTAACCAGGCAATTGGCACTGCAAATTTAATAATGTTTTTCAGATCTTAAGACACAATAGAATTTGTGTGCTTTTTGTTGTTAACTACTTGATGACTTATGAACATAAGTAACTATGATAGAAAATGGTATTAATCTGAAGAACAAAATGCCCAATCTTTATTGACTTTCATTGGATATCCTTTTCCTTCCTAAATTTCAGTCTGAGTAACAAAAGATAATATATTTTTGGTAATAATGATTGGTTTTTTAGAGAAATCACAGATAATTGATATCCACAAGTATACTCAAGCCTATTTCTTTGTCTCCATGTTCCTGTCTTTCCTACAATCAGTTCTGTTACTAAAGAACATAAATGCTGAGTATTTCTCTGCAGCCTAGGCTTTGGGAAAATATTTTCTGAGTTTATGGTCTACTAAAAGCAGATCCTGAGTTAAGGATTCAAGTGCAAGTAGTTTACTTTGGAAGTGATTTCAGGAAACAGTAGGATCCTGGGGGAGTGAGACAGGGAATGGAAGGGAGACAATGAAGGGTGTGAATTCCCCAGCAAACTATCACTGTGAGCAAACAGGGTCTCAGTGAGATTTCCTGAAAAATCACTGAAATGGTTACCTCAGAATTATCCCACTGAAAGCCTGAGAAAACAGGTGTATATATGCACAACTCTCTTCAGTCACTGGTCAGGGTCTATTTACAGGGTGCATTTATTCAATGCATGCTGGCCAGTCTTCCAACTACAAGAGCAGCATCTTTTTTTGAGGACTTTCTATGGAGTCTGGAGGCTGTTTTGTCCTTACATAGGCTGAAAATGCTGTGGAATATCCCCCACCATTTTGGAAAATCAGGCCAGTGTGCTCTGAATGATATACAAGGAGATATGGGTAGGGCAGTAACAGTTTATTACTAGTATCAAAATGAAATTAGGAAAAAGGAAAACGAGAAACCTGTTCTTGCAAAGTGTTGGAGGGAAAGATCAAATAAATATGAAAGTAGGAAAAAATTTGGAAAGCTTAAAGTACTAAAAGAAGTTTTACAGTTTTAGCAATCCAATTATTGTAACCAAGCAGAGATTGTAAATAGCCCAACTGATTTTGTTTTTAAAAAAAATACATTTTTAATTTTTTAGAGAGACTCAGTGTACCTGTTCTGATTATTTTTTCACTCAATTCAGCACAAAGAAAATAGTAGCAAATATATGCCAAAAGAGTGTATCACCTAATCCCACATCATAGGGATTTAAGTTTATAGAAGTTATATATATATAGAGAGAGAGTCTATAGTTATATATGTATATATATATATAAGTTCTATAAACAAACATTGAAGAAATATTTTTCTAAGATTGCATGTCTTAGAAAGTAATCTATTGGAATTTTTCATCCAGCCTTTATGTTTATACAGTTAATAATACAAATCCACTGTTGGTGATATGTTTATGAAACAGTCTATAAAAGCTCACACTAATTTATACAGATATAAATGTGTTATTAGCATTATTCCAAAAAGTCCCCAAACTTTTATATTCCAGTTGCAAATGTGTCACCCTAATAGGTATTGAGACATGTTAATATTATAAGAAAATCCTAAATTCTTTAGCACTGAGTATTTTATGAAATACATATATAGACAATAAATAACCCTTTCTGCAGTGCAATAGAAAGAGCCTTGTGATAACTAGAACACAGCTATGTAAAAAGTTAACCTTAGGGGAAACTGGGGAAAGTATTGGGAAGCTTCTATATTTGCAACTCTTCTTTAAGACTGAACTTACTTCAAGGTAAAAAGTTAAAAACAAAGAGAATCTTGAACTGATGATGTGTTTCTGACTCTTACACTTAACTTTATTAGCTTGTTGTTGTTCAGTCACTAAGTCATGTCTGACTTTTTGACCCCAGGGACTGCAGCACTCCAGGCTCTGCTGTCCTCCACCATCTCCTGGAATTTGCTCAAATTCATGTCCTTTGAGTTGGTGATGTTATCTAACCGTCTCACCTCTGCCACTCCTCCTTTTGCCTTCAATCTTTCCTAGGTAGCTTTGTTACCTGCAGTCATTCATTTCCCTGCTCTGAGTTTCAGTTTCCTCATCTATAAAATAGACAAATTAGAAAATCCTCTGTAAGTCTCCAAAACAAATTTCTGTGTCAGTATGTTTGCTATCATTTATAGAATCATACAAAGAAAATTATCAGAATCAAAGTATGTATTGTATGCCTTCAGATGCACTTTAAAAATCAGTTAATAATACATGTTTTGGAGATGTATTTTAAGTGCAAAGCAAAACAATTTACCAAGGAAAGGAATTATGATATTGTAAAGAATATATTTAATATATTTATTCCCAATATTTTTGCACTTTTAAAATAATAATTCACTATAATCTATAGTTGAAAATATTTTCTTGAAAGCATAATTCAAATTGTGAAGTTTCATATTTTAAGTCATTTTGATGTGAAAAAATACTGGGGTGAAAAAAGTAAATGATAAAGTTGTTAAGATAAAGTAAAAAAAAAGAAAAAAGAAAAACAACTATAAAAGTAAACTAGAAAAAGTAAACTAGAGAAGTAGGAGTTGAGTAATATTCATATGTTTTACCAACTAATTTAAATCACTTATTAAATCACTGTTGCTTCCATAAAATAACTTCAACTATGCATACTCTCTATTCTGATAATGCCTAGAGTGATCCTGAGTCTTCATTTGACCAAGATGTTCTTGGCTTGTGCTAGATGTCCTGGAGCAATTATCAATTACCCTCAGAATTTTCTCAGTTTGGGACCATAAATTACATAGTCACCCTAATAATACTCAAGAGCTTTGCCTTTTTTTAACCCTGCCAATTAGAAAGTATAAAATCTTTTTTCTTCATCAAATTCCTTTAAATGGCAACTTCCCCATGTGTAATACTAGAAATGTTTATCATAGTTCAATCATTATTTTATATTGTATAATAAATTAGCATAGTTTCACATCCTCTCACCTCCATGATGTTTTATTTCTTATCTATACTTTTATTTTTGTGAGTGTGCTCAGTCATTAAATCATGTCCAACTCTGCAAACCCCATGGATTGTAGTCTGCCAGCTTCCTTTGTCCATGGGATCTCCCAGGCAAGAATACTGGAGTGAGTTGCTATTTATTTGTCCAGGGGATCTTCCCAACCCAGTCGAACCTGCATCTCTTGTGTCTCCTGCATTGCAAGCAGATTCCTTATCACTGAGCCACCTAGGAAGCCTATACTTTTATTAGCTAGAGCTAATGCGAAGAGTTGACTTATTGGAAAAGACCCTGATGCTGGGAGGGGCTGGGGGCAGGAGGAGAAGGGGACGACAGAGGATGAGATGGCTGGATGGCATCATCGACTTGATGGACATGGGTTTGAGTAAACTCTGGGAGTTGGTGATAGACAGGAGGCCTGGCGTGCTGCGATTCATGGGGTCACAAAGAGTCGGACACGATTGAGCGACTGAACTGAATTGAACTGAAGACCAAAGATTAAGAACAGATGTAGAAAGGAGTAGAATTTTAAAATGTATCTTTTCACATTTGAACATGGAAATGATCAGTTTGATAGGATTATTCCTTCATTAGACAGTACTCTATGTAGCAAGATGAAGTGAGTTAAATAAATAATAAATGTGATCATAAATATAATCAAATACAACTTCAAATGATAAACCACTGGACCCACAGAGAGCATCAGGGAATTGCTTACATTATAGATTGTTCAGATTTCCTCTCTGTTTACTTCTTGCTGCTCAAATAAGCCATAATCCTTGACTTCAGATACACTTCCAGTGTTTCTGGAAAGCCTTTTCTACCAGCTATTACCACTGTTTGTTATATGTCAAATAATTAAAGATCTGTTTGTCTTATAACAGTGTTATGTGTGCTTATAAGTATAAAAATTTAACATACATATATGCTAAAAAATTACATTACCATACTCATCCGGAGATTCTGCCTTGGTATTTAATCTTTTGGTTTCACTATGTAAGCATTTCTGTGGTAGGTCAGAGGTGTTTTAATCGACATCATGTAATTCTAAATTCTTTTATCCTTATGTCATTTCATATAACTAAGAGTATACAGAGCTTACTTATTAAAACCTAAGTTTTATATATGGATGTTTATGTGCCTATGGTATAGAAAGAGGGTAAGTGAGTGAGTGTGTGTGTACATGTGATCGAAAAAGGGAGACAAGAGGCTAGATATTAGAGTTCTACCTAATGTCTGCAGTTGGGTATAAAAATTAGTAAATGCAAAATTGCCTTTATTTAGCCTTTTCTTCTCAAGGTTAAGTATTTGTGAGCTTTTAATTTTTTCATTTTACCTTCTTACTATAGAGAATTTGAAATGTCTACAAAAGGAGGTAAAATATTATAATGAATCCCATGTACTATCATTTACCTTCAAAACTATAAATTAGTGACCAATATTATTTCATTTATAACCTCACTTTGGGGAGTGTAAAGCAAACTCTACATATCATACCATTTTTATTCTGCAAATAGTATATATAGACTTTTAAAAATATCTGTAATATCATCATTACATTGAAAATAACTGACACGAACTTCTTAATATTGTCAAATATCTAGTCTGTGTCTAAATTTCCTCAATAGTCTTAAAAAGTTTTTAATATCTTGTTTAAACCTTAACCCAAATTAATACATTGCTATTGGTTTGTGGCTCTCAAATCTCTTCTAATTTGTATCAGTTGGGTTTCCATCAGAGCAGCAGACCAGTAGGATATATTTTAAGTTTACACACACACACACATGGGTATATATACTTGCACACACATATTGGACACAACTGAGCATCTGAGCACAGAAGAACAGATATATAGTGACAGTAAGGGAATTGGCTCTGGTTAAGCAAGCCCAAATCCACAGATGGGCAGTCAGGAAGGAAAGATATAGGGGGAAGAGACAACAATTTCAGGCCTAACTGTGCTTGGAGTCTCAGATTTTCAGAGACCTGATTGCTTTGATGACTGCCACCTGATTAAGTCAGGCCCACCCAGGATAATCTCCCTTTAGATTAACTTAAAATAGAAACTTTTAAATTGCATCTCAAAATTCCATGACAGCAGAACCTGACTGTTTAAACAGGAGAGGTTGTATGTATGCTACAAAAGGTCTGCTGCCTCCCTTTTGTCCTCCAACTCTCACAGGAGAATATTCCTTGTAGAACACTCTAGCTAGAAACATAACTGACTGAAGTCATGTCACAGAGCCATCATAGCCCACTCTTTGTCAACATGGCACCCATACACATCTCTTTAAACCATAGTTAATCACCGAATAAAGACAATAGCAAAATAATACTGCTGGCATAAAGAACTTAATAACAACAAGATGAACTATCCTACATAAAAAGTGAAAAATGTTAAAAGTGTTAACTCTTTACCTAGGCGAAGGTACAGAATCTTTGGGTGATGTTCACATTTCTCCTGTGATACTCTATAGATCATTTTTTGTTCATTTTTAAAATTGGTTCACAATATTAATATTTATTCTAAAATATGCATAACAAATATGTACCATTTTAATCATTTCAGATTCATAGTTCAGTGTCACTGTGTACCTTTGCATTGTTGTGCAACCTTCACCATCTATATTTGGAACTTTTTATCTTCCCAAACTGAAATTCTGTATCCATTGAACAATAACTCCCCGTTCTCCTCTCTTTACACCTCACCCCAGAAAACTATATAAATGCTAACATATAAAGTTAATTGTTATTAACATGTTACAAAAGAGGATGACAGAGATAATAAAACAAAAATATTTATTACATATACAAATGTTCACTTGAAAGTAATACTCATAATAATTATTGTGTTCTTTTCTGCAAATGGTCACATCAGCTTGGCTGATATTTCTTCCACTACTTTCTTTCATTTCCTTTTTCCACTCCCCTTTCCATATTCCCTTTGCCCTCACCAAGCTCCTCAGCTGGTTGTGGTGAGATGACCCAAACCTTAATTCCTAAAGGATCTGGGCTATTAGAAACCCTACTTGAATGGAGTTATCATAGTTTTCCCCCTGACTTTTAATCAAAATACATATGAATACAAAGAGATGCCCTAGGGGGTCTCCTGGCTTTTTTTAGACTGAATCCTCTACCCTCATTGTGCAATAGGACCATATTTTCCTTGATCACCAGGATTGATCACTGCAGCCAGCATAGTAACTCCTTTCTTTTTTTCTGTTGATTCAGAGGCTTGAAGAGCCCAAAATGGCCAAATGGCAGCCACTCCCAGTTCAAAGGAATCTTTATTGTGTCCCCTGATGGATGCATTCCTTGTTTTGATATTAAAACCTCTAGGCCAACATACCCTAAAGTCAAGGGAATGGGAAAGAAACATTTTGCTACTCAAGATCACTTGAAGCAATGTGAGAGGAGCTACTCTCATTCCAGTCTCTTGGATTTGCATTTGTGCTGTACTTAGTCACTCAGTCATGTCCGACTCTGCAACCCCATGGACTGCAGCCCATTAGGCTCCTCTGTCCGTGGTGATTCTCCAGGCAAGAGTACTGGAGTGGGTTGCATGCCTTCCTCTAGGGGATCTTCTTGACCCAGGGATCGAACCCAGGTCTCCCACATTGCAGATGGATTCTTTATCATCTGAGCCACCAGGGGAGTCCAAAACTACTGGAGGGGATAGCCTATTCCTTCTCTAGTGGATCTTCCCAACCAGCAATTGAACTGGGGTCTCCTGCATCGCAGGAGGCTTCCTTACCAGCTGAGCTACCAGGGAAGCCCAGATTTGAGTGTAAGGGTCTGTAAATCCTGGTGATGGAAGAAACAGCACCACGTGTTAGAGGCTGATTTAAAGCATTGACCACATACATCCTGGAGGACACTGTCTCAATCGCATAAGGTATTGCCACCTAGCTGGCACCATAACAGAGTCATTATAAGGGCAACCTATGGTCCTATTAAGCAGCAGTTTCAGAATGATAAGACCCGGGAATACCATGAGTAGGAGCACATTGTCACACAGTATAAAACATTGATAAAATTGCAGGGTCCTTTCTCTCTAGGTCCTCTTCTTGGATTTATATTAATAAATTGATTCAGATTCAGCATTTGATTCAGGAGCCATGACTCTATTTTGGAGATTTGGGTCAAAATTCTGGTCACTAAACAGAATTTTCCACTTTTACATATTAAGTAAAACTTGAGGAGCTGTCCCATCTCAGGTATTGAAGTTTTCAGTTCTGAAAGTTAATTTTGCATCTATTTTTGTATCTCGTAAGAATCCACTTACTATGTTGAATAAACCCTGTAGATTCTTGAATATATGGAAGACAGTTATAATAATTATTTTAATATCTTTATTGACTCTATCCTTTGCCATTGCTGATTTGGTTCTGGTTGTTTGGCTTTTCTCTTCAATATGAATCATATTGTCCCATTTCTAATAGTCTGTCTACTTTTATGGTATTTCAGGCATTGTTCATTTTACCTTGTATGCTGGATATTTTTGGTTTTTCTACACATATTCTTGACCTTTGTTCTTAAATGTAGTTTTTGGAAACTGTCTGATATTTGGCAGTCTTGCTTTTCAGCTTTATGAGATGAGGTGAGATCACCATATAATCCAGGGCTAATCTTGTCCCGCAACTGAGGCAAAACCTTCTTAGTACTCTGAAAGTGAAAGTCGCTCAGTCTTGTCCAGCTCTTTGTGACCCAATGGACTATATTGTCCATGGAATTCTCCAGGCCAGAATACTGGAGTGGGTAGCCTTTCCCTTCTGCAGGGGATCTTCCCATTCTAGGGATCAAAATCCAGGTCTCCTGCATTGCAGGCAGATTCTTTACCAGCTGAGCCACAAGGGAAGCCCAAGAATACTGGAGTGGGTAGCCTGTCCCTTCTCCAGCAGATCTTCCCAACCCAGGAATCGAACAGGGGTCTCCTGCATTGCAGGTGGATTCTTCACCAACTGAGCTATCAGGGAAGCCCTTTAGCTGAGTGAATTATGAGGTTTTTCATTTTGAGTAGATGGAACAGGAAATATTTTCATCTCTGAGTGAGCACCAAGCACTGTTACCTCTAATCTTTAGGTAGTTTCCTCCAATACATGTGCTGATTATTACTAAGCTGAAGACCCATGGGGACTGTTTCAGATTTCTAGAGTTTTATCTCTATGGAACTCTTATTTTTCAGCAATGTGCCACCCTATGATTTTAGCCACTCTGTTTATGGTGTTTCTCAAAAAGATAAATATAGAATGTCTAGGAATTTCACCCATAGGTTACATTCTTATGCAAAAGAACTGGAAATAGCTTTCAAACAAATATTTTTATTTTTTTCAATTTTTATTGGAGTATAGTTTATTTCCTCTAAGGGATTTTCCCCACAGTATTAGATATAATGATCATCTGAATTAAATTTGCTGATTCCCATACAATTCAGTTCACTGATTCCTAAGATGTTGATGTTCAATCTTGCCATCTCCTGCTTGATCACATCCAGTGTACCTTGATTAATGGACCTAACATTCCAGGTCCCTTTGCAATATTGCTCTTTGAACCTCGGACTTTACTTTCTCCAACAGACACATCCCCACAGCTAAGCATCATTTCTGCTTTGGCCCAGCCAGTTTCTTAATGGAGCTTTATAATAGTAATTTCTCTCCACTCTTCCTCATTAGTATATTGGACATGTACTGACCTGGGGGGTGCTCATCTTCCGACCATTATATCTACTACTGTGGGCAAGAATCCCTTAGAAGAAATGAAGTAGACCTCATAGTCAACAAAAGAGTCCAAAATGCAGTCATTCAGTTGCTCAGTCATTCATGCTTCAGTTGCTCATTCGTGTTCAAATCAATGCGAATCCATGGACTGCAGCATGCCAGGCTTCCCTATCCTTCACCATGTCCCGGAGTATGCTCAGACTCATGTCCATTGAGTCAGTGATGCCATCCAACCATCTCATCCTCTGTCGTCCCCTTCTTGTCTTGCCTTCAATCTTTCCCAGCATCAGGGTCTTTTCCTCTGAGTCAGCTCTTTGCATCAGGTGGCCAAAGTGTTGGAGCTTCAGCTTCAGTATCGGTCTTTCCAATGAATATTCAGGGTTGATTTCCTTTAGATTCACTGGTTTGATCTCCTTTCTGTCCAAGGGACTCTCAAGAGTCTTCTCCAGAACCACAGTTCAAAGGCATCAGTTCTTCAGCACTCAGCCTTTTTTATTGTCCAAATATCACACCCGTACATGACAACTGGAAAAACCATAGCCTTGACTAGATGGACCTTTGTAAGCAAAGTAATGTCTCTGCTTTTTTAATACACTGTCTAGATTTGTCATTGTTTTTCTTCCAAGGAGAAAGCATCTTTTAATTTCACAGTGGCAGTCACCATCTACAGTGATTTTGGAGCACAAGAAAATAAAATCTGTCACTGTTTCCATTGTTTACCCATCTATTTGCCATGAATTGATGGACCAGATTCCATGATCTTCATTTTTTGAATACTGAGTTTTAAGCCAGACTTTTCCCTCTCCTCTTTCACTTTCATCAAGAGTCTCTAGTTCCTCTTTGCTTCCTACCATAAGGGTGGTGTCATCTGCATATCTGAGGTTATTGATATTACTCCCGGCAATCTTGATTCCAGCTTGTGCTCCATCCAGCCCAACATGTCACATGATGTACTCTGCATGTAAGTTAAATAAGCAGGGTGACAATATACAGCCTTGATGTACTCTTTTCCCAATTTTGAGCCAATCTATTGTTCCATACCCAGTTCTGTTGCTTCTTGACCTGAATACAGATTTTGCAGGAGGCAGGTAAGGTGATCTGGTATTCCCATCTCTAAGAATTTTCCAGTTTGTTATGATCTACACAGTCAAAGGCTTTAGCGGTATCAATGAAGCAGAACCAGATGTTTTTCTGGAATTCTCTAGTAGTACCAAAATGCAGTGTGTGTGATAGTCACTCAGTCATGTTTGACTCTTTGCAACCCCAACACTATAGCCTGCCAGGCTCCTCTGTCCATGGAATTCTCCAGGCAAGAATACTGGAGTGGGTTGCCATTTCCTTCTCCACCAAAATGCAGTAATGAGTTCAACCTCAAAAACAGCAGAATGATCTCAGTTTGTTTCCAAGGCAAATCATTCAACATCATAGTAATCCAAGTATATGCCCCCAAGCACTAATGCTGAAGAAGCTGAAGTTGACCAGTTCTATGAAGACTTATAACACCTTCTAGAACTAATACTAAAAAATATTTCCCTTTCATCATAGGGGATTGGAATGAAAAATTTGGAAGTTTAGAGATACTTAGAGTAACATGCAAATTTGGTCTTGGAGTACAAAGTGAAGCAGGACTAAGGCTAACAGAGTTTTCTCAACAGAACGTGCTAGTCATAATAAATACCCTCTTCCAACAACCCAAGAGACAGCAATATGCATGGACATCACCAGATGGTCAATACTGAAATCAGATTAATTAAAACAAGACATGGAGCTGACTGTGGCTCAGATCATGAGCTCTGTATTGCAAAATCCAGGCTTAAACTGAAGAAAGTAAGGGAAACCACTAGGCCATTCAGGTATGACCTAAATAAAATCTCTTATGATTATATAGTAGTGGTGATATATTCAAAGGATTAGATCTAATAGACTGAGTGCCAGAAGAACTAAGGATGGAGGATTGTAACATTGTACAGGAGGCAGGGACCAAAACCATACCAAAGAAAAAGAAATGCAAAAAAGCAAGTGTTGTCTGAGGAGGTATTATAATAGGTGAGGAAATAAGAGAAGTAAAAGACAATGGAGAGAGGGAAAGATATACCCAACTGAATGCAGAATTCCAGAGAATAAAAAGGAGGCTGTCTTATGTGAACAATACAATAGAATGGAAAAGACTAGAGATCTTTTTAAGAAAATTGAAGATACCAAGGGAACATTTCATGCAAGGATGGACATGATAAAGGACGGAAACAATATGAACCTAACAGAAGCAGTAGATATTAAGAAGAGGTGGCAAGAATACATAGAATTATACAAAAAAGATCTTAATGACTCAGATAACCATGACGGTGTGGTCACTCACCTAGAGCCAGACATCCTGGACTGTGAAGTCAAGTGGGCCTTAAGAAGCATCACTATGAACAAAGCTAGTGGAGATGATGGAATTCCAACTGAGCTATTTCAAATCCTATAAGATAATGCTGTAAAAGTGCTTCATTTAGTATGTCAACAAATTTGGAAAACTCAGCAGTGGCTACAGGACTGAAAAAGTCAATTTTCATTCTAATCCCAAGGAAAGGCAATGCCAAAAATTATCAAACCAAGACACAGCTGTGCTCATTTCACATGCTAGCAAGGTTATGCTTAATATCCTTCAAGCTAAGCTTCAGCAGTTTGTGAACCAAGAACTTCTAGATGTACCAGCTGGGTTTCAAAGAGGCAGAGGAACCAGAGATCAAATTGCCAACATGTGTTGGATCATGGTGAAAGCCAGGGAGTTCCAAAAGAAAGTGAAAGAAAGAAAGTGAGGTCACTCAGTCGTGTCCAACTCTTTGCAACCCCATGGACTGTAGCCTACCAGGCTCCTCCGTCCATGGGATTCTCCAGGCAAGAATACTGGAGTGGATTGCCATTCCCTTCTCCAGGGGATCTCCCCAACCCAGAGATCAAACCCAGGTTCCCCCCAAAAACATCTAATTATGCTTTTTGACTGTGTGGATAACAATAAACTGTGGAAAAATCTTAAAGAGATGGGAGTACCAGACCACCTTACCTGTCTCCTGAGAAACATTATATGTGGTTCAAAAAGCAACAGTTAAAAACCAGACCTGGAACAAGGAACTGGTTCAAAATTGGGAAAGGAATACATTAAGGCTGTATATTGTCACCCTGTTTATTTATCTTATATGCAGAGTACATTGTGTGAAATGCCGGGCAGGATGAATCACAAGGTGGAATCAAGATTGCTGGGAGAAATATCAACAACCTCAAATATGCAGATGATACCACTCTAATAGCAGAAAGCAAAGAGGAACTAAAGAACCTCTTGATGAGGGTGAATGAGGAGACTGAAAAAGCTGGCTTAAAAATCAACAGTCAAAAAACAATGATCATGGCATCTGATCCCATCACTTCATGGCAAATAGGAGGGGAAAAAGTGGAAGCGGGGACAGATTTTATTTTCTTGGGCTCCAAAATTACTGCAGATCATGACTCGAGCCATGAAATTAGAAGATGCTTGCTCCTTGGAAAGAAAACTATGACAAACCTAGACAGAGTATTAAAAAGCAAAGACATCATACCGACAAAGATTCATATTGTCAAAGCTATAGTTTTTCTGGTAGACATGTACAGAAGTGAAAGTTTGTCCATAAAGAAGGCTGAGAGCTAAAGAACTGATACTTTTGAATTGTGATGCTGGAGAAGAGTGATGAGGGTCCCTTGGACTACAAAGTGATCAAATCAGTGAATCCCTAAGGAAGTCAACACTGATTATTCATTGGAAAGACTGTTGCTACAACTGAAACTCCAATACTTTGGCCATGTGATGCAAAGAGCTGACTTGGAAAAGACTCTGATGCTGCAAAGATTGAAGGCAACAGGAGAAGGGGACAACAGAGGAAGAGATGGTTGGGTGGCTTCACTGACTCCATGTACATGAGTTTGAGCAAACTCCAGGAGATAGTGGACAACAGAGGAGCCTGGCATGCTACAGTCCATGGGGTTGCAAAGAGTCAAACATAGCAACAAAAATCAGTTTATTTTTTAAATAAAAAAGTTTATTTACAATGGTGTGCTACTTTCAGGCATACAGAAAAGTGAATCAGTTATACATATGCATATATCCACTATTTTTTAGATTATTTTCCCATAGAGGTCATTTCAAAGTATGAGTACTGTTCCCTGCATTTTACAGTAGGTCCTTATTAGTTAACTATAATGTATATATGTCAATCCCAAACTCCAAATTTATCCTTCCCCCTTGGTAACCATAAGTTCAAAGAAATACTTTTACATGCTAATTGCAGAATTATTCATAGTAGCAAACACTGGAAGCAACTCAGATCTCCATCAATTGATAAAAGGTTAAAAAATATGGTATAACCATACAATGGAATATTATTTAATCACAAAAAATTGAAGTATTTATACATGCTACAATGCAGATGAATCTCAAAAAGATTATACTAAAATATAATAAATATATTCTCATTTAACATCAAGTATATAGCCTGTATGTTTGATGAGAACATGTTTATTGTATTTGTCTGGGAATTCTGCAATGAGAGCTTCCCTGGTGGCTTAGAGGGTAAAGCGTCTGCCTGCAATGCAGGGGACCCGGGTTCAATCCCTGAGTAGGGAAGATTCCCTGGAGAAGGAAATGGCAACCCACTCCAGTACTCTTGCCTGGAAAATCCCATGGACGGAGGAGCCTGGGAGGCTGCAGTCCATGGGGTCACAAAGAGTCGGACATGACTGAGCGACTTCACTTTCACTTTCTTCAGTGATAGAAGAAAGAATACACACACATACACCACATACACACACACACTACATACAGTACTCTTCTATTTAGCTTTTAATTCCTATCAAAAATGTTATTTAAGAAAAATGTATTGTAGTTCTTTTCAGAAATTATGCATTTGATACTGGTTGTAGATTTTATAATCTTTGAAAAAATGTATAGTCAAGTTCTTTGCTCATTTTTAAATTGGGCTATCTTTTTATTGTTGAGTAGTAGATGCTCTTTATATATTCTGGATACAAGTCCTTTATCAGATACATGATTGCCAAATATCTTCTCCGACTTTGTAACTTGTCTTCATTTTATGATACTGTCCTTTGATACACAAATTTTTTTTTTTAATTTGATGAATTCCAACTTACCTATTTTTCTTGTTTCTTCTTTAGGTATCATTTCTGAAAATTCTTTGCAAAATTTAGTCATGAAGATTTACTCCTATGTTTTCTTTTAGAAGTTTTATGGTTTTTAGCTCTTATATTTAGGCCATTGACCCCTTTTGAGTCAATTTTGTATTTGGTGTGACATAGGATTCCAACTTCATTCTTTTCTTGTGTGGCAATCCAGTGTTCTACCACAGTGTTAATTATGCTTGTCATGTATCATGGAAGGCTATCAGAAGCCAGAGCATTATAATTGTAACTTCCCAATGACCTAAATATTTTGTTGTTGTTGTTCAGTTGCTAAGTTTTGTCCAACTCTTTGCAACCCCATGAACATCTATCCATGGGATTCCCCAGGCAAGAATATTGGAATGGGCTGCCATTTCCTTCTCCAGGGGATCTTCCCAACCCAAGGATCGAACCCACATCTGCTGCAAAGGCAGGTGGATTTTTTACCACTGAGCCACCTAGGAAGCCCGACCTAAATATTAGTAACACTCTTTTCTGCATTAAAATGTAGGTAAGCCTGTTGTCACCTGAGAAGGAGGTAAAGAAGGAAGATAAACATAAGGAAGGAGATGATAAGATTCTCTTTTAGACTGAATATAGTTATTAATATCCTTATCAATAATATATTACAGAGCCTCCAAAATTCCTGGGTATTCACACACTAAGATTAGGATATATGATTTTATATTTCTTTGTGTCCTTCTTTCTCCAGAAATCCTATTACCCCTATGACAAAACAACCTGTGGTGCTAAGGGGTAAATATTTTAACTGTTCTAAATTCTCTCATTATTCATTTTCACTCTTTCATTCCACTCTCTCTTCTTGTAAGGCTAAGTTAAGATGAATGGAACTCTCACCATACTAAGCTTCATGAACTCTCAGATTTCCTTTATGGCTTGGCATTGGTCAAACAAAATATTTTGCCTGTTAAACTGAGGAAAAATTGGAATGTTTCTAATAAAGCTTATTTGGAAACTAAGAAAAGAAAAAAAAAAGGAAACACAGAAAAAAAAAATGAAAGTTTAATCCATTCCCTGAAACTTACAGAAACTTTCCATAAATTGGTTTAATTAGTATTTATTTATGGAATACCATAAATATTTATAACCTGTATGCAGGTCAGGAAGCAACAATTAGAACTGGACATGGAACAACAGACTGGTTCCAAATTGGGAAAGGAGTATGTCAAGGTTGTATATTGTTACCCTGCTTACTTAACTTATATGCAGATTACATCATGAGAAATGCTGCTGGATGAAGCACAAGCTGGAATCAAGATTGCTGGGAGAAATATCAATAACCTCAGATATGCAGATGACTCCACCTTTATGGCAGAAAGTGAAGAACTAAAGAGCCTCTTGATGAAAGTGAAAGAGAAGAGTGAAAAAGTTGGCTTAAAGCTCAACATTCAGAAAACTAAGATCATGGCATCTGGTCCCATCACGTCATAGCAAATAAATGGGGAAACAATGGAAACAGTGTCAGACTTTATTTTGGGGGGCTCCAATATCACTGCAAATGGTGACTGCAGCCATGAAATTAAAAGACGCTTACTCCTTGGAAGGAAAGTTATGACCAACCTGGATAGCATATTTAAAAGCAGAGACATTACTTTGCCAACAAAGGTCCATCTAGTCAAGGCTATGGTTTTTCCAGTAGTTGTATATGGATATGAGAGTTGTATGGTGAAGAAAGCTGAGCGCCAAAGAATTGATGCTTCTGAACTGTGGTGTTGGAGAAGACTCTTGAGAATCCCGTGGGCTGCAAGAAGATCCAACCAATCCATCCTAAAGGAGATCAGTCCTGGGTGTTCATTGGAAGGACTGATGGTGAAGCTGAAACTCCAATATTTTGGTCACCTCATGCGAAGAGTTGACTCATTGGAAAAGACCCTAATGCTGGGAAGGATTGGGGGCAGGAGGAGAAAGGGACAACAGAGGATGAGATGGCTGGATGGCATCACCGACTTGATGGACATGGGTTTGAGTAAACTCCGGGAGTTTGTGATAGACAGGGAGGCCTGGAGTGCTGCGATTCATGGGGTCGCAAAGAGTTGGACACGACTGAGCGACTGAACTGAACTGAACTGATGGAATACCAAGTCTTGCTTCTCTTTTTCTTATTTCAGATATGCCAGGTATTGTTAGCTGCAGATAGATTTAGGATATCTCCACAGCTAGGTAATACATTTATCAGTTTCATTTATAGGTTTATATTCAGTTCCAGTTCCAAGCTATAGCTTTTATGCTTTAACCAACCATATGAGTTAAGACATGGACCAATATCCCCTTAACTAATCCCAAGGATTTCAATTGCTTATTTTATTAATACAACTGTCTACCCCACCCCACCCTTGACCCAATCATCATAGGTCTTTATTGTTCACCTATTTGGCTTATCCTTTGCTGAATCATTTTTACTGACTGGCTGTGAAGGTAGTTCTACTTTAAGTGAAACTTAGTTCCTTTACCTGAATTTGTATATTAGGAGTTATTGAGCTATTGTCTGGACGAAAAATTCCACCCAAGATTTTCTGAGGCATGAGTGGCTCATCTAGAAGAAAGAGAGACATGTCAGTACTGAGGATTGGCAAGAGGAAAGTGATTCTACCTGAGAGACAGAATTATAAAATGTCAAAGTCCACTTGCATGCAGCTAACCTTAATGGGGAATGGCTGAGTGATGTGAAAAATGAACCATTCAGCATTGCAGGTTAGAAGACAGTGTTACAGGTCTTTGAGGCCAAGCCTCCACCCAGTGAGTGGCACTACCCAAGCAGGATTCTTGAGCTTGTCAGTGAATCAGTGCCCTACACAGAAGGAGAAGATGAACTGCAGTAACGGCATCATGGAGCATGTGTATGTGCATACTAAGTCACTTCAGTCATGTCCGACTCTTCCTTTTTGAACCTATGGACTGTAGCCCAGCAGGCACCTCTATCCATGGGATTCTCCGGGCAAGAATACTGGAATGGGTTGCCATGCCCTCTTCCAGGGGATCTTCCCAACCCAGGGATCAAATCTGCATCTCTTATGTCTGCTGCATTTGCAGGCAGGTTCTTTACCACTAGCACCACCTGGGAAAACTTCATGGAGCATAAGCATCTAATAACTGGCATAAAGACCACCTTCCCTCAGCCTTCCATTTCTGGACAGGTACCAATTACACCTCTTCCAGATCTTCAGATATTTCTAGGGAAGGTAATAACCCCATTTATTCAATACAACAAAAATAATGATTTATGACTTGGTGATGGAGATTTGGTTTGTTTTAAGAACAAATAAAACACGCTGCTTAGTATGTGAAGCAAATTCCTACTGGCTACATTAATACCCAGTCCTGGTCTCCCAAGCAGTTCTGTGGTTCTGATAGAAAATGCCATCATTCCCTGCTGGAACCTGTCTGAGTCTTGTCAGCTCTTCTGACAGTCAGAAGCAGAGTTTTCATCTTTTACACTTTCTAAAACCCTTTTTCTCTTGAACTGCCCGCTGAATTCCTATTTTTCTGTCAATGAGAAACCTCTGATTTCTCAGCTTATTTGCAGAGCAGAGATGAATGACAGATAGTAAGTTTAATTACTAGTAAGGCTCAGGACACCAACTCTGTCCACTGGCACAAACCTCTTTCAAAATCCCCCAGATGCTCACAAATGATACCCATCCAGAATTCTTTCACTCTAAATTAAGTGAAAACTGGTTTATCAACCATAAAAATATAAATGAATGTATTTTAAAAGAGTAACAAAAAAATAAAAAAGAGTAAAGCTCCTTAAATCTCTTTGTAAAATTTACTCATATCAGCTGTATATTTTATATATTTACTACATGTGCTATGTTTTCTTACATATTAGCTTATAATTCTTTTCATAATATCAATTTGAAATATTAAGTGTTACTTTTCACCTTCATACTATTTGGATTATCAATTCTGTGGTTAGCTATTTTTGTGATACTAGACAATTCTCCTTTCTGGACCTTAATCATACATAACATAAAGGATTGTATTAAATCATGTTCAAGAATTCTTATAGTTCTAAATTTCTTTAAGGTTAATTTGAAAACACTATGAAATATGGTTAAAGACTCAAGGAAATGTCTTCTTTAAATTCTTTTCTAAAAGGCTAGTTGAATTAAGTTTAAAGTTATTACTTTGGGGGGAATATTTGCTTTTGGTTTTTAACATAGTTTTAGTGGTTAGTGGAAGAATAAAATGTACTGAAATATATGTTTTCAAAAAATATGTATATGCTTAAGTGAATTTATGTATTTTATGTGAGCTGAATTCTTTAGTTTTAAATAGTTAATCTATTCTTTCACAATGCAGTCTCACATTTGTCCCTGTAATTCATACAAAATGAAAATTATTTGAAATAATTGAACTTGATTTACATAGTTAAGAGGTCACAGACTAACTACCTCGTTTTATTTTGCCAGCACTGAGTTATTGGGGGGGGGGGACAACATTTGCAAATAGTTTTCATGTTTTTAACAAATATGTTTCTCGGTGTCTTCTTGAAAGGAATCACATAATCTGGTAACTCTAGTCCCACACTCACATATAGTAATGATTTGTCAAAGCTAAATAGCTGTTATCTTTTTTAGGTAGGACGTGGACTCAAGGCATTGCCCTGATTCCCTCATTCACACTCTTAGGGGATCACTTCACTCATTATGTTACCTGCCTGGGATTTTAGCCAATACGTTTACCTCCTTTTGTTAGGATTGGTAATATTGAATTTATTCAACACTTTACTTTCAAATAAACATTTTTTTCTGAATTTGTAACAGAGCATTTGAATTTCTTGTCACCCAAATTTAACATGGTTTTCCTCAAGACTCTGAAGTAAGTACATGTCAACCTTTGATTGGCATAATGTGCAAAATAGAGAGGTATTGAGTTATATATTGTTCAGAGAAAATACAGAAAAAATTACCATTATACCATTATAATTTTTCCATTTGTATTTGAATACCAATTCAGTGGACATAATATCTTCATTATAACCTTGTAAGCACCATTAAATAATAGATATAGTTTTTTAGATATTCCCGTCTGACAAATAAAAATATTCAGATACCCAAACACTGAAAACAAAAGCTAGGCCAAACACACACATGTATTATAGGTGGAATACTTTTCCCAATAAAAATAAAAATCTTTTTATAAATTGGAAGAAAAAGTTCTTATATTAACATAAATTTACTAACATACAAATTATATATTGAATAAATTTGTATTTCATTCTGGATAAAATTAAACCATCTGATGATATATAGATTTGAAACTAGACATTATAAATAACAGCCTTGGCATCTGATTTATCTCATTATTTTTGGTGACAAGCTAATCAAGAAAATTTTGATTTGCAAAGACAAGTTGCAACTGTTAATAGATTTTTATAAAATGTATCCCTGCCAATTTTATAATTATTTTTATAATAGGAAATTATAATTTTATAACTTTATAGTTTTATACATTTACATTTCAAAAATCCCAGAAAAAACCTTTTGCTAAAGCAACACCAAAAACAATTAATGTGACAATACAAATACAAGTATTGCCAGCCACCGATTTAGTTAATGGCTTCCCTGATAGCTCAGTTGGTAAAGAATCTGCCTGAAATGCAGGAGACTTGCGTTCAATTCCTGAGTCAGGAAGATCCCCTGGAGAAGGGAATGGCAACCCACTCCAGTATTCTTACCTGGAGAATCCCATGGACAGAGGAATCTGGCAGGCTACAGTCTGTGGGGTCACAAGAGTCAGACATGACTTAGCGATGAAACCACCGATGTATTAAAATTTGGAGTATGATACATTTTCTTAACATGGCTTTTAAGTGATGAAAATATTAAAAGCCCCAAAATTCAAATGAAATGGGTGTAGAATCCTTGCTCTTAGACAAAATACTGGAAGGCACACATTTTGCAAAATATTGTTCAATAACTGATTAGCACAAGCAAAAATACTTAGAGGGTTAGTATACATTTTACTTAAAAACTAGTGATTACTTTTCCCTTTTTTCCTTCTCTTCTTAAAATGTATTTAATTCATCTTTTTTAAAAAATTCATTTATTTTTGGCTGTGCTGAGTTTTCGTTGCTGCGCACAGACTTTCTCTAGTTGCTGCTCCCCGGTTCTAGAGTACTGGCTCAAGAGCTGTGTCACAGAGGCTTAATTTCTCTGTGGCATGTGGGATCTTCCTGGATCAGGGATCAAACCAATATCCCTTGCCTTGGCAGGCAGATTCTTCACCACTGGACCACCAAGGACGTCCCAAAATGTAATTAAACTGAAAATTCTGAAAGAGAAATCTGGAACCAGTTTGAAGCAGGAAATTGTCTTGATGCCTCAGCCATGTTTGTGCTCTTTCCACTAGGACATCTGAGATGAGTGATAGAATAGGAAATCATGTGTGTTTCCATGGAAGTTTACACAGAAGGAAGAAATAAAGATAGAGACAGGGACCTTAAAGTAGATATTTCAAGCTTTACCTAAAAGTTACAAAAATATCTTTTATTTTATATTACATCATATACAGTATTTCCCAGCCTTCCAAGTGGGACACTTGACATAGATAATTATTGTTACTAGGTTTCATTGTTTATTCTGTTTTATTTTGTTTTGAGAATTTGGTGGTGATGCTGTAATAACAATCTTGAGATGTTCTCAAACATCTGTGTAAATGATAAAATTGCTTCCCTATAGTAAATTACAAGACTGCTTCTTTCTTGCAGTTTAGTTCTCATAAAAATGCCATCAAAAAGTGACATTGGCCTGGCCAGTTGATATAGTACAGGTAGTTTTAGAGTGCTTTGTAGAAAATACATTAGGTATTCAAGTTCATTTGCACTATGAGATTATGAAATCCAGGTACCGAGGGCTTATGTCTGGCTAGGTCAGCATTGCATTTTTATTTCTCATGGCCAGAATATATATCTGATAAATATTTTTTAAATGAATCACTGCTATTATTTAATTACCTTTTTTATGATTTTATCCTTTGTTTGTGAGAACTCAGAAGTTTGGGGATACACATTCACTGTAATGAAGACAGATGCAGACTACTCAGGAGAAGTCAAATCTGCAAATGTTTATGCTACATTTAAACCTGCACATTATGATGCATAGCCCTTATTTTGCTATTTTTAGATGAGTGCTTCTCAATATCTTAAAGCTAAGCCTACATTTGGTGAACTGATAGATTTAGTACTGTTTACTTACTATGTTGTTCTATAGTCCATATAGAGTAAGAAACTATATTCATACAGATGCTACTCATAACTAAAACAAGATGAAGCTGTAAAATATGTTTTATAAATAGTGTATTTAGCACACAATTTTTTTCAAAAATAACAGTTACTGTTGCTGAAATAAATTCTAGGTTTAGGATAAAGCCTCTCCTTGCTCCTGCCCAGGGTGCTATGTGGGCAAATCAAAACTTGAATATCTTAATTTTCTTGTAAAAGGTCCGCTTGAACAGAAACTCGGTATATGCCATCAGTCAAACCCCAAATGCCAAGCCAACCCAGTTCCTTCTCAGCTCAAAGGTGGCATGTAGCCCTGGTCAAACAAATATTTCCCATTTTTCTGCTCCTGTTCTTTATTTTTTAATGTATAAAAGTTTCCTGCTTTATGTATAAAAGTTTCCTGCTTTATGTGTGTATTTCCATTCATCTGTTGGTGGACATTTAGGTTGTTTCATGTCTTAGCTATTGTAAATAGTGCTGCAATGAACATTGGGGTACATGTATCTTTTGGAATTATAGTTTTATCCAGATATATTCCCAGGAGTGGTATTGCAGGGTAATATGGTAACTCTATTTTTGGTTTTTTAAGGTCTCCATAGTTTTTCATAATGGCTGAACCAATTTATATTCCTGCCAATAATGTAGGAGAGTTTCTGTTTCTCCACACCCTCTCCAGTGTTCATTTGTAGATGTTTTAATGATGGCCATTCTGACTAGTGTGAGGTGAAACCTGATTGTAGTTTTGATTTGCATTTCTCTAATACTTAGTGAAGTGGAACATCTTTTCATGTGCCTATTGGCCATCTGGATGTCTTCAGAGAAATGTCTACTTCGGTCTTCTGCCCATGTTTTGGTTGGGTTTTTTAGTTATTTTTATTGAGTTGTATGAGCTGTTTGTGTATTTTAGAAATTAAGCCCTTGTCAGTCATGTTGTTTGCAAATATTTTCTCCCTGAAAGTGGCTTAGTCATGTCTGACTCTTTGCGACCCCAAGGACTGTAGGCTCCTCTCTTCATGGAATACTCCAGGCAAGAATACTAGAGTGGGTAGCCATTTCCTTCTCCAGGGGATCTTCCTAACCCAGGAATCGAACATGGGTTTCCTACATTGCAGGAAGATTCTTTACCATCTGACCCACCAGTGAAGCAAAGGGCACTGTATTCAATATCTTATAATAATACATAATGGAAAAGAATATGAAAAACTTTTTTCTTTTTCATATTCTTTATATATAAAACTGACCTTTTCATTTTCATATATATATATATATAAAGCTGAATGACTTTACTGTGTATAGGAAATAACAACATTGTAAATCAACTTTACTTCAATAAAAAGTTTTAAACATCAATTGAAATCCTACCCCCTCACAATTAGTACTTAGAAGATATTCATTACTTAGTAAATATTGAATAAATGTCAGCTATTATTATCCCATTTATAATGTTACCTTCAAAGGAGCTTAGCCCTCTACATTAAGGATGCCTTATTTGAACCTATTGCCAAATATATGCATTGCATCTCTTAAAGACTCTACCTATATTTTCTCTTTGTATTTATTTTCTATCATGTATGATATGTAAACTTAATTTCCCTGATAAACCTGTATGTTCTATAAAAAAGATAATTTACTTTCTTTGTACCCAATTCAATGCTTAGCACATAGTACATATCAACAGATATTTAATGAATGATTTAATTTTCACCACAAAATTAAAAAATAAAAAGATACAACTCAAAAAATTTGTTTTTAATCACCTATATTGTCTCCTTAATCATTTTTAACACTATCAATATGTAGTAAGACGCACTAAAATATCATAGGTGTGAAATCTCAGAAACATCAAGAGATTTTTTTCATATAAGCTAATTGTTAATATACTTTACAGATTTTCTAATAAGTACCTATGTATTAGTACTTATACATCATTATTAGTTATGTGTAGCATGGCAGACCTTTAAAAAGAAAGTAATAAAACCACTGCAAATCTCTACTAATTAATATTCTCAAAGGAATAAATTGCCTTAACAAAAATACACAACTGTAGGACTTTAGGGTCAAGCCTTGTACCCGATAATATTCCTGAAGCTATGACTTCATCTATGAGGAAAAGGTGAATTGATTTCTTTGAAAAGGGTCAACAACATGTGTATTGTTTTCTTCTTTGTGCTGAGTTCAGGCTCTTCTCATCTCTATTTAGTGTAGTCACCTCATTGTTCCATTTTACCTCCTTCCTGTAGTTCTTCATTCTCCAGCCTGACCTTCCTCACTTTTTGTTCTTATTTACCAGATACATATCTTTTCAAATTATGGTTTTATCTGGATATATGCCCAGGAGTGGGGTTGCTGGATCATATAGTAGCTTTTTTTTTTAGTTTTTTTAAGGAACCTCTATGCTGTTCCTCCATTCTGTTCTCCATAGTGGGTATACTAATCTATATTCATTATTTCACTGAGTTCATTCTTATTTTTATTATCTTCTTTCTTATATTTAGTTTGGGTTTAACCTGCTTTGTTTCCTAGCTCCTTAAAGTGGAAAACTCATCCACAGATTTTGTCCAAAAAATTTGAGAGGAAGAGATGTGTGGCGCTTCTGGTAGAGCTATTACATACACCTTATGAATGCATTCTCTTTCCCCCTTTGCTATGAGATTGTCAATGATCCACATAGGGAAACATAATACCAACTAATCCTCAGTTGACATAATTTTAAGAGAGAAATAACCTTTATTGTCATAAGATTTTTTTTTTTTTTTTTCTGAAAATGGGGTAATCTAATCCAGTGTTTCTCAGCCTCAGCACTGTTGATGATGGGATGGATAGTTCTTTTATGTGCGGGGCTGTCTTGTGAATTGTAGGATTTTTTTTTTTTTAATCTGCATCCCTGGCCTTTATTCACTCAGTGCCAGAAGCACCCTCTTTCCTTTTGTAACAAACATAACTGTTTTCAGACATTGTCAAATGTCCTCTAGACAGCAAAATACCCCCCTGGCTGGGAGTCATTGATAATCTACCTTGATTCATATACAACTATACATGTGGAAATGGCAAAGTAGAAATGGTGCTCTACATCACAATATACATGAAGATCAGTTCCAAGTGGATGAAAGGTCTAGATGAGAGACACTAGAAACATTTAGAAGATAATAAAGAAGAGTATCTTTATTTCTTTAGGTAGGAGAGATCCTCAGTAAGATAAGAAAACAAAAAAATAAAGAAGTATTAGATTTGACTGGATTAAAAACATTTGTTCATCAAAACACTTTAAAAGGAATGAAAACACAAGCCACAGAGTTTAAGAAAAGATTTGCAACATATAAAGCCAGTAAAGGATTAGTATCTAGAGTATGGAAATTCTCTTCCAAATCCCCATTTAAAAAACCTTGAATTACTCAATAGAAAAAAATGGACAAAATAATGAGTAATTTTAGAAAAGAACAATTTTATGTAAGTATAAAACACACATAATAATGAAAAGATGTCCAATCTCATTATTAATCAAGAAGATGCAAATTAAAACCACAGTGAGATAGATTATATCCATAAGCTTAAGAGGTCTTAATATCTGACAATATCAAATTTGGCAGGAACTCTCATTATCTCTTGTAGGTGCGCAAATTGGAGCAATCACTTTGAAAATAGTGTGGAGTCATTAGCAGACAATCACAGGTATTTCTTCTTCTTGTCCTGGGCGTATGTTAAAATTGTACCACCCCCTTGAAATTAAGCTATATGATCCATATCATTTCAAAGTGGGAGGCTTCAAGACCTAGAAGTGATTGACCAAGGTTTTCCCCCTTTTCCATGGTGACTGGTAATATTACCTAAGGGAGGATGATGCGGAAAAATCTCCTCACCCAACCCCCTATCTAAGATGAACACATAACATGGGCATAACATGGGCAACTAATAAACCTTTGACATTTTAACCACTAAAATTTTGGAGGTTGTTCTAGCCCATCGTGACTGCTATAGTATTACTAAATAAAGTTGAACCTGCCCACAATTATTAGTTAGCAATTTGAATAGTTGGCATTTGCCCCATTGCCTGTGCATGAGGAAACCATTTAGAACAATGCTTTATAGGAGCACTGCAGTAGTAACAAAATACTGGAAAAATGGAATATCTATCAAATATAAAATATAATATATTCATACAGTCAAATCCTATAGAGGAGAGAAATTTAATGAAACATAGCCAATACATCAACATAGATAAATCTCAAAGTATATTGTTTGGTGTAAGAAGCAAGTCAGACAGAGAATGGTAAGATTCCATTTATATTAAATACGACATGTGAAGAGTTCATGGAAGTTGTACATTGTGTTAGAATTGATGCATAGGTTACAAAAAAATAAAGAAATTTAGGAAACAATACAAAATTCAGGATGGTGGTTTTCTGTGGGTCGTGGAAGTGAAGGCAAAATGTACTTAAGGAGGTACCACAGAGGGCTTTTATTTCCTAAACTGGGTGATGGAGATATGTTTATGTTATTATTATATTGTAATCTGTCCTTGTATGTTTTATATACTCTTTCCATGTAATCTATATTTTGCAGATAAAGCTATTTTAGGGCCATCAGTTATATCCTCAGATACAGTTGGCCCATAAAATAGCTTGACTCATGTTTTGTACAGTGGCCTACAAAACTTCTTAAGAAGAGTCTGATTTTATAATCCAAGGACACAGATAGAGATGAAATTGGTGATATCCTAATTTTGCCTTGATTTTTGTGAGATCCTGGGCAATTCACTTATTAGCTCTATTTCCATGTTTATGTTTATGGAATAACAGAGATATACCATTTATTTGAAGATTAATATTTATAAAACACATTGCACCTGAAATAGTACCTTATCCTGCATTAAAATATGATAGTACCATTGAAAATCATATATTAAAAATTCATCAAGTTTCTGACTAATGGAGGTTTTTGAATGAGTAATGGAAATATTGGCAACCAGATCATCACTGCCTTGGTTATAAGGGATGATATGAAACATTTAGCTTAATGGAAGAGATAAAATAAAATGATAGCAATTAGATAGATTTTTGAAAGCTTAAAATTCAAACATATACCAAAATATGAAAACACTTTAGTAGTGCTTTTTGCAAAGTGAAAAAAGTCTGTCATGGGCATACAAATCCATAGCAAGAGTGTTTGGAACAGAGTACAAAAATGCAATCTTCTTACTTGGGATGTTAGCACTAAATGTCAAAGTGCCATGCTGCTAGCTTTTGGTGTTAACTTTTGAAGATGACAGGTAACCATCCATACAACATTAGATTTTTCAGCTGGTCATGAAAAAATTTTGTCACTGCCCAAAGCACAGCTAAATTACTAGATTTCCTTTTTTCTACTGTGCATGACATCTAGTACAGTGCTTTCTTCAAAGGCAAGTCATTAAAGAGAAGAGATTAAGTCAGGCCTGAATGAAACAGGGGTTAGAGAACTGATTCCAATGTGGGTGACCACAGATACAATGTATAAGGCAATGTGATAGTATCAGGTAGGATCTGAATTAACACTATCTCTAGGCTGATCTGATGGGTGGAAGCACTCTAGTAAGTAGTGTCTGGAAAATGGCTACATTTAACACCAAGGAAAACCATCCATGTTCATATGGATTGTAAATTAAAGCCAGATGTATAAGTCATGGGTCCTGTCTCTACAAAAAGAAGCTGCAGATTAACTGGGAAGGCTAGAAGGGTTTGGTAGCCAGGAGTTGGAATGTAGAACCTAAAGTAGGCTACTAATTTTAAAGAAAAGATATAAAATGTGGCTATTTGTTCTAGCTGTGTTAACATAAGTGTAAAGAAGGGTGTTCGTAATAACAGCATTTACTTTTATTCTAAACTCTTCTCTAATAGAAATGAATATGTGAATAGACCTACGTGATTTACAACTTTTGTACCACATAGGGTTCAATATTCAAGGTGAAGAACTTCTGTACCTGCAATTGACCAGAACAAAGGGAAGGGGCTAGTTATAAAAATCATCCTGTTTACTCAGCTACTTTTATAGATAATTGAAACCTTTCAATTATATCATTTTGCTGAAAATATAATTCCCCTGGGAGTATTTATAATTTATATTTCAGAACTGTGGCGGGTGTTTTCTCTTCTAGGTTTATTTTTTTTTGCTCTACTAGTTTTATTTTAACTCCTTTAAAATCCTCTCTGTGTCCCAGAAGGCTGACGTCTAGGGATTAGTTCAATAGACAACCTTGCCCTCTGGATTTTAGATGGGGAATGGGAATCTCCTACACTAGATCAGAGAGCAGGATCAGAATAACATTTGGTATTCATTTGCAATGTTAGCTCATCTTCAAAAGTGTCCTCTAGCAGTTCCTCCCTTCCTGTATATATTTGCCACTCTTCATATTAGAGATGGAGGTTACTTCTGCTTTCCTTGAGTCTTGACTGGCCTGTGACTAGCTTTTACGAATAGAATGTAGCAGAAGGACACTCGGGATTTCTAAGCCCAGGCTTAAGAGAATTGGAAGCTTTTACTTGTTGCCCTCTGGAACTCAGCCTTCATGCTATGAAAAGCTCAACTTAGATGGAAGACCCACAAAGATGAAATCCAAGGCACTTCAGCTACGCTGAACACTAATTGATAGCCATATGAGTGAGCCATTCTCCAATATGGCACCCCATGAAGTCCACTTCCCATTGTTCACATCCTTGTGTAATCCTACATTGTTCCAGTGTTGGTTTGTATAACCAAACAAGATAAGTGAGAATAAGTAACTCCCAAGATTAGACTATAACTGTACTGTGGTTTTCACATGATGACCCTCTTCCAGATCACTCACTTGGGAAAGCCAGCTGCCAGTGTTACAACAACAATCAGGGAGCCTATGGAAAGGGTGAAGAACTGAGGCCTACCTACAAATACATGAAGTGGATTTGCCAAGTTTCAGATGAGTGTAATTCAGCCAAATCTTGACTACAACCTCAGGAGAAACTCTGAGTCAGAACCACACAACTAAGTAACTCCAGATTTCTACCCACAAAAATTAGGAGCGAATACATTTTTGTTGTCTTAAGCTGTTAAGTTCTATATTTTACTTCACAGATTGTTATATATATATTGTATATATATATGTGTATATATATCCAACGCATCCATCTGACTGTTCAATGGAACCCCTAGATGATTGCGGCACTGTCTGACATGAGCAAAAGAGGTTACCTGACCCTGTTGAACATATAGAATCATTAAAGACAATACTATGACTGTTATTACAAACTATTAAGTTTTGGAATGGTTTGTTTTTCAGCAATAGATAACCAAAATAGAAATTGATACCTAGTAAGGTGCTGCTGTAACGAAAATCTAAAATGTGGTGTTGGCTTGGATCTAGGCAGTGAGTGTAGGCTAAAAGAACCTCAAGGAGACAGTCAATAGAGGCTGGTAAGAGAGTGAGGAAATAGTTATTTGAGCCAGGAGAAAAGGTGAACTTTTGCCCTGTCACATAGATGCAGCAGGTTTGACAATGCTATAACCTGTGGCAATATGAAATATAGAAAATATATCTAATGAACTTGTGTATTTGACTAAGGAGGTTTCTAGACAGAATGTTGTATCAATTGGTATTTTTCAGGTCTATATGATTCAGTTCAGTTCAGTCAGTTGTGTCCGACTCTTTGTGACCCCATGAATGGCAGAACGCCAGGCCTCCCTATCCATCACCAACTCCCGGAGCTTACTGAAACTCATGTTCCTTGAATCAGTGATACCATCCAACCATCTCATCTGCTGTCGTCCACTTCTCCTCCCGCCTTCAACCATTCCCAGCATCAGAATCTTTTCAAATGAGTCAGTTCTTCCCATCAGGTGGACAATGTATTGGAGTTTCAGCTTCAGCATCAGTCCTTCCAATGAATATTCAGGACTGATTGCCTTTAGGATGGACTGGTTGGGTTTTCTTGTTGTCCAAAGGACTCTCAAGAGTCTTCTCAAACACCACAGTTCAAAACATCAGTTCTTCAACACTCAGCTTTCTTTATAGTCCAACTCTCACATCCATACATGACTACTGGAAAAACCAAAGCTTTGACTAGACAGACCTTTGGTGGCAAAATAATGCCTCTGCTTTTTAATATGCTATCTAGGCTGGTCATAGCTTTTCTTCAAAGGAGCAAGCATCTTTTAATTTCATGGCTGCAGTCACCATCTGCAGTGATTTTGGAGCCCCAGGAAAATAAAGTCTGTCACTGTTTCCATTGTTTCCCCATCTATTTGCCATGAAGTGATGGGAACAGATGCCATGATCTTAGTTTTCTGAATCTTGAGTTTTAAGCCAACTTTTTCACTCTCCTCTTTCACTTTCATCAAGAGGATCTTCAGTTCTTCTTCACTTTCTGCCATAAGGGTGCTGTCATCTGTGTCTGAGGTTATTGATATTTTTCCCAGCAATCTTGATTCCAGCTTGTGCTTCATCCAGCCCGGCATTTTGCACAATGCACTCTGCATGGAAGTTAAATAAGCAGGGTGACAACATATAGCCTTGACCTACTCCTTCCCCAATTTGGAAACAGTCTGTTGTTCCATGTCCAGCACCAACTGTTGCTTCTTGACCTGCATACAGATTTCTCAGGAGGCAGGTCAGGTGGTCTGGTATTGCCATCTGTTTCAGAATTTTCCACAGTTTGTTGTGATCTACACAGTCAAAGGCTTTGGCATAGTCAATAAAGCAGAAATAGATGTTTTTATGGAACTCTCTCGCTTTTTCGATGATCTGGCAGATGTTGGCAAATTGACCTCTGGTTCCTCTGCCTTTTCGAAAACAACCTTGTACATCTGGAAGTTCATGGTTCACGTATTGCTGAAGCCTGGCTTGGAGAATTTTGAGCATTACTTACTAGCGTGTGAGATGAGTGCAATTGTGTGGTAGTTTGAGCATTCTTTGGTATTGCCTTTCTTTGGGATTGGAATGAAAACTACCTTTTCCAGTCCTGTGGCCACTGCTGAGTTTTCCAAATTTCCTGGCATATTGAGTGCAGCACTTTCAAAGCATCATCTTTTAGGATTTGAAACAGCTCAACTGGAATTCCATCACCTCCACTAGCTTTGTTCATAGTGATGCTTCCTAAATCCCACTTGTCTCCTAATTCCAGGATGTCTGGTTCTAGGTGAGTGATCACACTATCATGATTATCTGGGTTGTGAAGATCTTTATTGTATAGTTCTTCTGTGTATTCTTGCCACCTCTTCTTAATATCTTCTGCTTCTGTTAGGTACATACCATTTCTGTCCTTTATCGCGCTCATCTTTACATGAACTGTTCCCTTGGTATCTCTAATTTTCTTGAAGAGAAAATTAGATCTCTAGTCTTTCTCATTCTGTTGTTTTCCTCTATGTCTTTGCACTGATCACTGAGGAAGGCTTTCTTATCTCTCCTTGCTATTGTTTGGAACTCTGCATTCAAATGGGCATATCTTTGCTTTCCTCCTTTTCCTTTCGCTTCTCTTCATTTCACAGCTATTTGTAAGGACTCCTCAGACAACTATTTTGCCTTTTTGCATTTTTTTCCCTTGGGGATGGTCTTGATCACTGCCTTCTGTACAGTGTCATGAACCTCCGTCCATAGTTCTTCAGTTTTACTAATATGATCATTTGTAGGATGAAATGAACTAAAGATGAAACCATTCCATTTTCAAGCAGAATCTAGAGTACAGATCAGCAGCTGTTTTCTTTAATGGACCAGATAGTAAGTATTTTGGCCTTTTCAGACTGCTTTATAGTGTCTGTAGTGTCTACTCAGCTTTGCAGTTGTAGCAAGAAAATAGACATGGACAACATGTAAGTGAAGGAGCCTAGCTGTGCCCCAATTTTAAAAAAGTAACAAAAGCAGGTGAGAGTCTGGATTTGACCTATGGCAGTGATAGTCAATCTCTGATCTAAAGAAACATTTTCAAATAAGAATTTTCTGGGTTGGGGCAGAAATTATTCTCATATTTACCCCTGTAAGTCAACAAAGATTTTCAGAGCATATTAAAACCTGAGGGCAAAGATCAAATCCAGGGTGTTTCTAGAGAAACAGTTATAGTATGTAGATCAGCTCAGGAGTACAGTTGAAAGACGCTGTCAACCCCAGAAAGATTAGGAATTGGCCTGTTAGACTCTCAGCTAGACAGCAGAACTTTTAAGAATCTTAAGGGCTTGCCTTGTTGACCTTCTCAGCCAGACAGTAGAGTTTCTAAGAATCTTAAGGAAGTTTCTCAGGCCCTTTTGTCAAGGAATAAAAAAGGGGGGGATGGGATTTCAACAATTTTCAAGGTATGTCCATATTACACCCTGATTCTAAGGACAAAGTAGACAAGAGTACGCCTTAAAAAGTCTGTCTTAAAATATGATGTAAGTACATAGGAAGTTAAAAAAAAAATTTTAACAGAAACTTTAACAGCTTGGAGTAAAAGGAACAGAGATAGGTCAAAATGGAAAAAAGACCTCTGTGTTATTAAAATCCTATAAGCAGGATACAGACTGAGAACACTACTTAGCTACAAACACATTCTACTTCTTATGGAAAATTAAGGATGATATAGAAGCCAGAGAACCATTTTCAAGGAGAAGAAATGGGCCCTAATCAAGGAACATTCTCAGTCCCTGGGATGGAGGAAATGGTGAAATGTCCTGCTATGTTTCAGAATTTCTATGAACCAGTATCTGTTACTTGTTTTCTGTTTTACACTTTCAGAGTGGAGGTTTCTACTGTGGTTGCCATGTCCTTTTCTCATTATTGTTTGATGGGTGTATAACAGGGCAGATAATGATTTTGAGGAGGATGTTTTACTTTTTTAGTTCACAGAAACTCCTGAGGAGCTTGAGGAGTCTGCCCCATCTACATCTGGCTCTAGTATACTGCAGATGGTAAGAGCATGGATATGAGGTGATGATAGAAAGGAATGGGAATTTTGTGAGGATCTTGGAAGGCTGGGAGTAAACTTTGTATATGAAGTGTTATGGCCAGAGGGCAGAAATCTGGAGTGCTTTCCCAAATTTCTCCCTTATCTGTATCAGAAGGTCTTAGCCCTCAAATAGGACGTTTTCCTAGGGTTCTGTCATAACCAGTAGTATTTGACGATATGATATGCTTTGATTAGACTTTGAAAATGTGAACTTAAATAAAAGCAACTAATGTTTAGTGGTTGCATTCTTTTAGGGAATTCAGTAGGTGGATAAGTTGGGAGCAGGAAAACCCTATAAAAATTTTCAATCTATTTTAAGTTGTTCTATAAAATTAAATAATCAGTCTTATATTTAGCATCCCATCCTTTACTAACAAGCTAAGATTAAGTTGCTCTTCTAATTGTTACTTTAAAATGAATGAATATCAACATTTTGGTATTAAATAAGTTATTAAGTATCTATTATAAATGATAGGTTATTATATTTGTGCTAGATAATGCTAAGTATTTCATAAACTTTTGAGTATTTTTGTCAATGTTTGACTCAGATTTTAAAAATCTATAGCTTTAATCTTTTTTCAGGTTTGCCTAAAACAGAATCAGTTTATGACTATTGTCTAATTATTACTAATATTATTGTTATTACCCTCTCATGTTCACAAATCTATGCTTATTTTGATGATAAGTTGTAGTTACTTGATCTCAAGTAACTGCTATATCAAAGATAAAAATATGCATACCTATGTCAGAAAAGAATGTTAAAAATGCCTTGGAGTACAGAATGAAGCAGGGCAAAGGCTAGCAGAGTTTTTCCAAGAGAACACACTGGTCATAGCAAACACCCTCTTCCAACAACACAAGAGAAGACCCTACACATGGACATCATCAGATGGCTTACACCGAAATCAGATTGATTATATTCTTTGCAGCCAAAGATGGAGAAACTCTATACAGTCAGCAAAAACAAGACCAGGAGCCAACTGTGGCTCAGATCATGAACTCCTTATTGCTAAATTCAGACTTAAATTGAAAAAAAGGAGAAAAACACTAGACCATTCAGGTATGACCTAAATCAAATCCTATATGACTATACAGTGGAAGTGAAAAATAGATTTAAGGAACTAGATCTGATAGACAGAGAGCCTGATGAACTATGGACTGAGGTTTGTGACATTGTACAGGAGACAGGGATCAAGACCATCCCCAAGAAAAAAAATGCAAAAAAGCAAAATGGCTGTCTGAGGAGGCCTTACAAATAGCTGTGAAAAGAAGAGAAGCAAAAGGCAAAGGAGAAAAGCAAAGATATACCCATTTGAATGCAGAATTCCAAACAATAGCAAGGAGTGTTAGGAAAGCTTTCTTCAGTGATCAATGCAAAGAAAAAGAGGAAAACAATAGAATGGACAAGACTAGAGATCTCTTCAAGAAAATTAGAGATACCAAGGGAACATTTCATGCAAAGATGGGCTCAATAAAGGACAGAAAAGGTATGGACCTAACAGAATCAGAAGATATTAAGAAGAGGTGACAAGAATACACAGAAGAACTGTACAAAAAAGATCATGACCCAGATAATCACAATGGTGTGATCACTCACCTAGAGCCAGACATCCTGGAATGTGAAGTCAAGTGGGCCTTAGGAAGCATCACTATGAACAAAGCTAGTGGAGGTGATGGAATTCCAGTTGAGCTATTTCAAATCCTAAAAGATGATGCTTTGAAAGTGCTGCACTCAATATGCCAGGAAATCTGGAAAACTCAGCAGAGTGGCCACAGGACTGGAAAAGGTCAATTTTCATTCCAATCCCAAAGAAAGGCAATACCAAAGAATGCTCAAACTACCACACAATTGCACTCATCTCACACGCTAGTAAGTAATGCTCAAAATTCTCCAAGCCAGGCTTCAGCAATACGTGAACCATGAACTTCCAGATGTTCAAGGTGGTTTTCGAAAAGGCAGAGGAACCAGAGGTCAATTTGCCAACATCTGCCGGATCATCGAAAAGGCGAGAGAGTTCCAGAAAAACATTTATTTCTGCTTTATTGACTATGTCAAAGCCTTCGACTGTGTGGATCACAACAAACTGTGGAAAATTCTGAAACAGATGGCAATACCAGACCACCTGACCTGCCTTTTGAGAAACCTGTATGCAGGTCAGGAAGCAACAGTTAGAACCGGACATGGAACAACAGACTGGTTCCAAATAGGAAAAGGAGTACATCAAGGCTGTATATTATCACCCTGCTTATTTAACTTATATGCAGAGTACATCATGAGAAACGCTGGGCTGGATGAAGCACAAGCTGGAATCAAGATTGCTGGGAGAAATATCAGTTACCTCAGATATGCAGATGACACCACCCGTACGGGAGAAAGTAAAGAAGAACTAAAGAGCCTCTTGATGAAAATGAGAGGAGAGTGAAAAAGTTGGCTTAAAGCTCAACATTCAGAGAAATAAGATCATGGCATCTGGTCCCATCATTTCATGGCAAATAGATGGGGAAACAGTGGAAACAGTGGCTGACTTTATTTTGGGGGGCTCCAAAATCACTGTAGATGGCAATTACAGCCATGAAATTAAAAGATACTTACTCCTTGGAAGGAAAGTTATGACCAACCTAGACAGCATATTAAAAAGCAGAGGCATTACTTTGTCAACAAAGGTCCGTCTAGTCAAGGCTATTGTTTTTCCAGCAGTCATATATGGATGTGAGAGTTGGACTATAAAGAAAGCTGAGCTCAGAAGAATTGATGCTTTTGAACTGTGTGTTGGAGAAGACTCCTGAGAGTCCCTTGGACTGCAAGGAGATCCAACCAGTGCATCCTAAAGGAGATCAGTCCTGGGTGTTCATTGGAAGGACTGATGTTGAAGTTGAAACTCCAATACTTTGGCCACCTGATGCAAAGAGCTGACTCATTTGAAAAGACCCTGATGTTGGGAAAGATTGAAGGCAGGAGGAGAAGGGGATGACAGAGAATGAGATGGTTAGATGGCATCACTGACTCAACTAACATGAGTTTCAGTAAACTCCAGGCATTGGTGATGGACAGGGAGGCCTGGCATGCTGCGGTTCATGGGCTCTCAACAATTTGGACATGACTGAGCGACTGAACTGAACTGAGCTAAATATTTTAAAGGCTATATTTTTGGGGGGAAACCAAGAAATAGGATAAAAATATCTTTAAGTGTATTTTAAATCTTAAAAAGGTTAACATTAATTTTAAAAAGAACCTACATAAACAGGATGAAGATGCACTTTCTCAAGTCGAAATAGTAAAATTATATGCCATAAATTTGACTTTTATAATTTTTGTCTATGGAATATTTTCCTATTACTTGTAATAAGACAAATGAGGTTTAAAACTACAATGTAAATTAGAGGTTTTCTTGATCAGTAGCTACATAAATTAGAGGGAATGTCTGTTTTGTATTAATATTTAATAATAAGTTAATTAAATTTTGATTGAAAGCCTGTTTGTTTACATAGTATGTAAATTGATTTTGAAATAAAGTTTGTAGATTTAGATGATGTTTACATTATGTCATTTCCTCAATTTTCATATGTGACATAAATTTTGGTGTGTACATGACAGCCCCTAAATTAGTTTGAATTAGGGGGAAAAATAGCTCAACAGTAGGATTAGTGATAAGGAAGTTTTTAACATTAAATTTTGACCTTTTTTATTCTGTCAGTTTTATTCTTTTTTAATTTAAAATAAATGTAAGATATCATATGTACTGAAATTTAAAAAAAACCTGTATGGTGATTGTTACCCCTTTTGTAACCCTGTTTTCCAATCCTACCCCCTACTCAGATGCATCCTCTGATTTTCTTTGCCTTGTGCGTCTTATTCCTGTGAACGGCACTGCTGAACCTCTTGCTCTGCATATCATAGACTCATAACTAAAATAAAGAATTATTAAAAGCGAACAATAAGAAAACAACCTATTTTAGAATGGGAGATAATTTAGACACCTCACCAAAGAATTTATACAGATGGCAAATAATCGTATCAAAGATGCTCTGTATCACAAGGATAGGCAAATCAAAATGAGATATCACTACACATCTATTAGAATGGCCAAAATCTAGAAGACTGACCACACCAAAATACTGGTGACAGTGTGGAGCAACAGTAACTCTTACTCATTGCTGATGGGAGGACAAAATGGCACAGCCACTGTGGAAGAGATTTTGGCAGGTTGTTGTTGGTGTTGTTTTGTTTTCTTGGATTTTTTAAATAGAACTAAACATAGTCTTGCTACACACAGCAGTTCTACTCCTAGGTATTTACTTAACTGATTTGCAAATTTATGTCACAAAAACTTCACATGAATGTTTACAGTAGATTTATTCATAATTATTCTAAACTGGAAGCAACAAAGATATCCTTAAATACATGAATGAATGAACAAGTTGTAAAAAAAAATAATCAAAATATAGGCAAAAGATCTAAATAGATACTTCTCCAAAGAGCACATGGTGGTAGTTTAGTCACTAAGTCATATCTGACTCTTGCAATCCCGTGGACTGTAGCCTCCCAGGCTCCTCTATCCATGGGATTCTCCAAGCAAGAATACTGGAGTGGGTTGCTATTTCCTTCTCCAGTCACAGGTGGCCAAAAGGTATATGAAAAGATGTTCAACACTTCAGAGAACTGCAAGTTAAAACCACGAGGTATCATTTCATATTGGTTAGAATGGCCATCATCAAAAAGTCTACAGATGATAAATGCTGGAGAGGGTGTGGAGAAAAAGGAAATTTCCTACACTACATTACATTTAGGAATGTAAATAGGTACAGCCACTATGAAGAACAGCATGGAGGTTCCTTAAAAACAGAGCTACCATAAGATCTTGCAATCTCACTCCTGGACATATATTCAGAGAAACTGTAATTTGAAAAGATACATATACCCCAATGTTCATTGCAGGACCATTTATAATAACCAAGACATGGAAGCAACCTAGATGTCCACCAACAGATGAATGATAAAGAAACTGTGGCACATATATGTATATATAATGGAATATTACTCAGCCATAAAAAGGAATGTGTTTGAGTCCATTCTAACGAGGTGGATGAACCTACAGCCTATTAAGAGTGAAGTAAGTCAGAAAGAGAAAGACAAATACTGTATATTAATACATATGTAACAGTCATGAAAAAGAATGAAATAATGTCATTTGCAGCAATGTGGAAGGACCTAAAGATTACCATACTAAGTGAAGTATGTCAGACAGAGAAAGACAAATATCATATGATATCACTTATATGTGGAATATAAAAAAATGATACAAGTCAACTTATTTACAAAACAGAATTGACTCACACACATAGAAAACAAACTTATGCTTACTAAAGGGAAAAGGAGGTGGAAGAAAGGATAAATTAGGTTGGGTTTAAAGTATACACACTACTATATGTAAAATAGATAATCAACAATTAACTACTGTATAGTACAGGGAACTATAGTCAATATTTTGTAATAACCTAAAAAGGAAAAGAATCTGAATATATATATATATATATCCCTTTTCAAGAATCACTGTGCTGTACATCTGAAACTAACAAGATATTATAACTCAACTATACTTCAATTTTAAAATTAAAAAAAAGCAATAGTGATAATCCATACAATGGAATATTATTCCAAGGTAAAATAAGTGAGCTATCAACCCAGGAAAAGACATGAAACATCCTTATGTTTAGTGGTTATCAGAGGTTCAGGAGGAGGAAAGTGCAAATAGTTTTTAATTGAGGGTATAAAACTATCTCATGTGATTCTGTAATGATGGAGACATAATTTTATGCATACTATGCATTTGTCAAAAATCTATGCAACTTTAGAGTAGAAAAAGAGTAAACCTTAATGTATGCAAATATTTTAAAAATTATACAGAAAATTGGAGAATCTCAGAATGGAAAGCATACTGTGACAAAAGAATCAGACTATATTACAAGTGCAAGGAAAAAAAAAAGAAAGAAACACCTCAATAAAGGAGTTAGGGAGGAAACATGCTAACGTAAATGACTTTAGAAATGAGTGGAGCCTATAATGCTTAAGGCAAAAGGAACTGCACCTAAACAGTTATTTGACAAAGCTGTTACCTAGCTTTATGAGTTAACAATGGGGTATGAGTTAAAATATGGAAACTGCTATACACATATACTTGAATTTAACAAATTCAACAATTAACTAAATGAACAGAAAAGGCAGAAGCCAAGCTTCTCACTATTACTGGGGAGATAAAAGGTAAGTAAGGAAGGGAAAAAGCTGGAATTTTCATGTGGTAAAGGATTAGAACTGAAGACATCAGTATGATCTCATGTTTAGCTTAATATAGATTTTATATACAGAAATATTCATAGATATGTATGTGTACATAGGCTAGTATACACAATTATATTTTCTTACTCTGTCAATTGAGAGGTATGGAAGCAGTAACACCCCAGTAGCAATAATCACATCTAACATTCCCAGATGGCTCAGAGGGTAGAGAATCTGCCTGCAATGTAGTAGACACAGGAAATGCGGGTTCAATCTCTGGGTCAGGAAGATCCCCTGGAGGGGGAAATAGTAAACCTCTCTAGCACTCTTGCCTGGAAAATCCCATGGTCAGAGGAGCCTGGTACACTACAACCCATGGGGTCCGAAAGAGTTGGGCATGACTGAGCGACTAAGTACACAAACACACATCATTTTCCAATATGAGGAACAAGGGCTTTATTGATTCTAGGTCTGGACCAGGAAATACATATGAGTCTGGAGCATCATGTAGTGCTAGAAGGTAGTAAAGAAGTATAATGAACTGAATGTTTGTGCCCCTCCCTCATTTGAAATATAATCCTGAGTGTGATGGTATTTGGAGTTGGAGCTTTGGGAGGTAATTAGGTCATGAGGGTGGAACCCTCATGAATGGTTTAATACACCTATAAGAAGAGAAAAGAAAGATAGCTAACTCTCATTCTGCCATGTGAGGATATAATGATAAGTTGGTGATCTACAATTCAGAAGAAGGTCCTAGAACCCAATCATGCTGCTACTCTGATCTAGGACTCTCAGCCTCAAGAACTGTGAGAAATAAATTTGGTTTTTATAAGCCACATAATCTACTGATCTCAGTTTCTTTCTATGGTAAAGCATTCAACACCACAGTAATCCAAGTCTATGCCCCCAACCACTAATGCCAAAGAAGCTGATCACTTCTGTGAAGACCTACAACACTTTCTAGAAATAATACCAAAAAAAAAAAAAATGTCATTTTCATCATGGGGGATTTGAATCTAAAAGCAGGAAGTCAAGAGATACCTGGAGTGATAGGCACATTTGCCCTTGGAGTCCAAAATAAAGCAGGGCAAAGGATAACAGAGTTTTGCCAAGAGAACACACTGGTCATAGCAAAACCCTCTTTCAACAACACAAGAGACGACTCTACAAATGGACATCACCAAATAATCAATAGTGAAATCAGATAGATTATATTATTTGCAACTGAAGAGGGAGAAGCTCTATACAGTCAGCAAAAACAAGAACTGGAGCTACTGTGACTTAGATCACGTGCTTCTTATTGCAAAATTCAGGCTTAAAGTGAAGAAAGTAGGGAAAAACACCAGACCATTCAGGTCTTGTTGTTGTTATTCAGTCACTAAGTCACATCTGGCTCTTTGTGACCCCATGAACTGCAGCTCATCAGGCTTCCCTGTCCTTCGTTATCTCCAGGAGTTTGCTCAGTAACTTCTTAGTCAGTAATGCCATCCATTCTGTTTCATCCTCTGTCTTCCCCTTCTCCTGCCATCAATCTTTCCCAGCATCAGGGTCTTTTCCAATGAGCCATCTATTTGCATCAGGTGGCCAAAGTATTGGAGCTTCAGCATCAGTCCTTCCAATGAATATTTAGGATTGGTTTCCTTTAGGATTGACTGGTTTGATGTCCTTGTTGTCCAAGGGACTCTCAAGACTCTTCTTCACCACAGTTTGAAAGCATCAATTCTTTGGCACTAAGCCCTCTTTATGGTCCAACTCTCACATCCATACATAACTACTGGAAAAACCATAGCTTTGACTACATGGACCTTTGTCAACAAAGTGATGTCTCTACTCTTTAACACACTGTGTAGGTTTGTCATTGGATAGGAAATGGCAACCCAGTCCAGTATTCTTGCCTGGAGAATCCCAAGGACAGAGGAGCCTGGCAAGCTACAGTCCATGGGGTTGCAAGAGTCGGACATGACTGAGTGATTAACACACACACACACACAGGTCTGTCATAATTTTTCTTCCAAGGAGCAAGTATCTTTTAATTTTGTGGCTGCAGTCACTGTCCATAGCAATTTTGGAGCCCAAGAAAATAAAATCTCCCACTGTTTCCACTTCTTCCCCCGACTATTTGCCATGACGTGATAGGACTGGATGCCATGATATTAGTTTTATGAATGTGTGTTTTAAGCCAGCTTTTTCATGCTCCTTTTCAACCTCATCAAGAGGGTATGAGCAAAATCAAATTCCTTCCAATTATACAGTGGAGATACAAATAGATTCAAGGGATTAGATCTAGTAGACAGAGTGCCTGATGAACTATGAATGGAAGTTCATAACAGTGTACAGGAGGCAGGAACCAAAACCATACCAAAGAAAAAGAAATGCAAGAAGGCAAAATGGTTGTCTGCAGAGGCCTTACAAATAGCTGAGAAAAAAGAAGTAAAAGGCAAGGGAGAAAGTGAAAGATATACCCAACTGAATGCAGAGTTGCAGAGTACAGCAAGGAGAGAGAAGAAGGCCTTCCTCAGTGATCAGCGCAAAGAAATAGAGGAAAACAATAGAATGGGAAAGACTAGAGATCTCTTAAAAAAAACCAGGGATATCAAGGGAACATTTCATGCAAAGATGGTTTCAATAAAGGACAGAAATAGCAAGGCCCTAACAGAAGGAGAAGAGATTAAGAAGAGGTGGCAAGAATACACAGAAGAACTATGTAAGAAAGGTCTCAATGACTGGATAACCACAATGGTGTGGTCACTCATCTAGAGCCAGACATCCTGGAGTGTGAAGTCAAGTGGGACTTAGGAAGCATTACTATGAACAAAGCTAGTGAGGTGATAGAATTCCAACTGAGCTATTTCAAATCCTAAAAGATGATGCTGTTAAAGTGCTGCATTCAACATGCCAGCAAATTTGGAAAACTCAGCAGTGGTCACAGGACTGGCAAAGGTCAGTTTTCATTCCAATCCCAAAGAAGAGCAATGCCAAAGAACATTCAAAGTATCATACAATTGCATTCATTTCACATGCTAGCAAGGTGATGCTCAAAATCCTTCAACCTTCAACCTAGGCTTCAGCAGTGCATGAACCAAGAACTTCCAGATGTACAAGCTGGGTTTAAAAAAGGCAATGCAGATGTACAAGCTGGGTTTAAAAAAGGCAATGCATCAATAAATCAAATTACCAATATCTGTTGGATCATAGAAAAAGCAAGGGAATTACAGAGAAGCATCTACTGCTGCTTCATTGACTCTGCTTAAGTCTTTGACTGCGTGGATCACAACAAACTGTGGAAAATTCTTGAAGAGTTGGGAATACCAGACCACATTACCTGTCTCCTGAGAAACCTGTATGCAGGTCAAGAAGCAACAGTTAGAACTGTACATGAAACAATGGACTGGTTCAAAATTGGGAAAGGAGTACAATAAGGATGTATATTGTTGCCCTGCTTATTTAACTTATACGCAGAGAATATCATGCGAAATGCCAGACTGGATGAAGCACAGCTGGAATCATGATTGCTGCGAGAAATATCAACAACCTCAGATATGCAATTGATAGCAGTATAATGGCAGAAAGTGAAGAGGAGCTAAAGATCCTCTTGATGAAAGTGAGAGTGAAACAACTGGCTTAAAACTCAACATTCAGAATGCTGAGATCATGGCATTCAGTCCCATCACTTCATAGTAAATATATGGGGGAAAAGTGGAAACAGTGTCTTTTCTTGGGCTCCAAAATCACTGTAGATGGTGACTGCAGCCATGAAATTAAAAGACACTTGCTCCTTGGAAGAAAAGCTATGACAAACCTAGACAGCATATTAAAAAGCAGAGGCATCACTTTGCCAACAAAGGTCCGTATAGTCATAGCTATGGTTTTTCCAGTGTTCTTGTACAGATGTGAGAGTTGGACCATAAAGAAGGCTAAGCGCCAAGGAATTGATGCTTTTGAACTGTGGTACTGGAGAAGACTCTTGAGAGTCTGTTGGACTGCAAGGAGATCAAACCAGTTAATTCCAAAGGAAATCAATCCTGAATATTCATTGGAAGGACTGAAGCTGAAGCTCCAATATTTTGTCTACCTGATCGAAGAGCTGACTTATTGTAAAAGACCCTGATGCTGGGAAAGATTGAGAGCAAGAGGAAAAGTGGGCGACAGAGGATGAGATGGTTGAATAGCATTACTCACTCAATGGACATGAGTTTGAGCAAATGCCTGGAGATAGTGAAGGACATGAAAGCCGGGCATGCTGCAGTCCATGGGGTTGCAAAGAGTTGGACAGGCCTTTATGACTGAATAACAACAAACTAATCTATGATACTCTAGTATAATAGCCCAAACTAAGAGTGTAAGTGTTTAAAACAAGACAAGCAAAATAAAATCCCACACTGATGGGTATATTGAAGTGATAACAGAGCCAACTGAAAGAACTGCAGATGGCTAAAACTGGAAAAATTTGAGTAGCAAAATACATAAAGAAGGATTAGGTTGTTATGGAGCACAGGTGTGTGCCTAAGTCACAGTGAGGCCAAACAATACCAAAACATAGGAGTTTGGAGGAAAGAAATGTTTATTGTAGGGCCATGCTAGGAGATGGGTGGCTTATGCCTTAAAAATTCCTGAACTTCTAGAAAACAGCAAAACCATTTTATAGGAAAGGTGAGGGAGCTATGCAGTTAGTTGTTGCAGACTTACCAGTTATTGCTGGTTACCTGGCCTGCGAGTGTTCTTCCAACTCCCAATATGGGTCTTTCTGCTAGTGCCCAGGCCCAGTTGAGGAAGCAGATCTCAGCTGATGGTACCCTCAGGGCCAAGTCCCCAGACCCTGCCGAGCCATCATCACTGAGGGGGCAAGGAGCCCAGGACCCAGCAGGCCCTTAGGCTCCTCAGGCCACCCAAATGGGAGCCAGATCTCATGGACTACTACCCATGGAGACCGCCACTGCCATTAGGTTCTGGAGGTGGGGATGGGGGAGAGGTTCTCTGCTTCAAGGCCTTGGCCTGGTCGGTGGGCCGCTGTGGAGAGGGCCCTGGAGCTCTGTAGGACACAGCCCTCAGCCTGTCCCCAGCTCACTCACAGGCCCGAGGCTCGAGGGTCCCAGGGAGAAAGCTGTGATCCATGAGATCCACTTCTCATGACACTCTGCCTCGTGGAACCTTGAGAGCCTGGCAGAATGGGACCTCTAACCGCCACGATAATGGTTGTGGGCTAACAGTGGCATGCTAATGACTATGCTCCCATCCTTGCCCCTATTACATGATTATAATACAAAGTATAAAACAAACACCCATGAAACTATGCTGATGTAAAAAATTATATATTGAATAAATAAATAAATGGAAGAGAAGAGAACATCTTCCTTGTAGAACTACAAATAAGTTCTGCAGTACACTGCCTTCATGGAAGGGGAGCATAAGCTCCTACTCTTTAAGCATGGAGGGTGTATAGTGACTGTCTTGTAAGAAAACAGTTTGGGGGAGGGAGAAGCAATGAAAAAAATCTGACAAACACTACCTCAGCCAGGGTGTGATCAAGGTCAGCATCAACATTAATTTTAAAACTAGTAATTAATTGCATGAGCTATTTACTTTAATTCCATGGTTTTCCTGCCTAAAATCCATAACTTCAGTCTATCTGTGAGGGGAGAAAAAGCGGCAAATTCCAACTAAGGAACATTCAAAATATGCCTGACATGTATTCCTCAAAATTGTTAAAGTCATCCAAAAACAGAGAAAATCTGAAAAGCTATCATAGCCAAGAGCCTAAGGAGATATAACACCTAAATATCCTGACTGGATCCTGGAAGAAAAATAATATAAGGTAATAACTAAGAAGACTGGAAGAAGGTATGGAGTTTCATTAATTACATGGATTAATACTGGTTCATCACTTGTATCAAATGTACAATATCTGTCCAACTAATATCATACGTTAATAGTGGGGAAACTGTTCAGGGTATAAGTGAACTCTGTATTATCACCTCATTTCTTCTGTAAAGTCTAAAACTGTTCTAAAAAAATTAATGAAGTATCTTTCATAGAGGCTGGCACATAGTAGATTGATAATGCAAGGTTAAAAATGATTAAGAAAGGAAAAGGATAAAGAAGGTAAGAAAGAAAATATCAATAATTCAAAACATTTGCTGTTGAAGCATAGTAAATGCTTATAAACAGGTCATAAATAGTCAAATTTCTATGAAAGAAACATGCCATTCAGATTTTTACACTAACGATTTTTTTAAACTTCTCTGTTGTAGAATTTACTTTTATTCTACAATTTTGATCTTCAAAATTTTAACTTGAACTCTAACTGCACCTCTAATACAAACTAGATATGGCATTGCACATAGTTAATTACTAAAGTAACTCTCCATAGCTCAAAAAGTAATAATGCTTTTAAACAGTAAAAGTCAAAAGACTGTGAAGCCATATTTGTAACATGCCATTACATCTCTGTCACACAGATGGTCATCCAGGTAAACAAAACAAAACAAAACAAAACAATCTTTTAAAAACAGATATAACTCAATATACAGAATTCAAATTGTCTTTCAGCTGCTCATTAACTTGGTCTTCTGCTTTATTAGGTTTCAAACTGTGTTAGGTTACTCCACTGTATTTAAATGTTATCTTCTGTCAAATAAGTTTCATAATTAATTCAAAATCTCCTTGTAAAATTATTTATCCTGTAACTCAATTAATACACAGTGTTTCAAATAAATTAATTGCGTACTGAAAGAACACAACTAGAGATACTGATCTGCTATCCTACCTTGTGTAGAGCTGGCAGAAGGTGAGCCCAGGGGCTGTAGCAGGAGCGGAGTTGAGGATTTCCAGGTGATCCTGGTGGGCTTCCCACGTGGCGCTAGTGGTAAAGAACGCACCTGCCTAATGCAGGAGACATAAGAGACGTGAGTTCCAGTCCTGAATCTGAAAGATCTCCTGGAGCAAGCAGGAAATGGCAACCCACTCCAGTATTGTTGCCTGGAGAATCCCATGGACAGAGGAACCTGGCGGGTGGCAGCCCATGGGATTGCACAGAGTAGGCTATGACTGAAGCTGCTTAGCAGGCCACACGCTGGTGGAACAAGGCGACCTGTGTAACTGGAACGTGGTCTTGTTTTGGCTCCCCAATACCTCCTCGGAGGGCAGCTACTTCGAGCACAGAAGTGCCTCATCAGGCTTGTGCGGAAAGTGAGGAGCCGTAAGCTGTAGACAGCCTACAGAAGGGAGGCCCACAGCGGCGAGGAGTCCCCTGACGACCGAGGCCGCGGAGCTTGGCGGGGCTCAGGCCTCTTTCAGGACTATGACTGCGACGACGACTGGGAGGCCCAGAGCCACATCTCCGGCCCCAAGGAGTCCTGACACTGCGTCCCGCCGAATAAACCTAAAAATGTTCCCCGCCCAGGCCTGGGCTGCGTGGGCGCGTGGGGCACCGCGGGACGCCACCCCAAGACTACCTCACAGAAGGTTTGTGTTCCTTCTCCTTGGGTGCTTTCATTTCAGCCCTCGCGTTTCTTTTCTCCTGTTTGTTCTGGGTTTTTCTCTGCTTGGTGGTGGAGGGGCCGCCCTCGGGGCATGGGGTCAGCGGAGACCTGAGGGACCCCGGTCCCGTCTGTAGCTGCTTTTGGCTGAAGCCACAGACTCCGGTTTCCCATCTCGAGAGTGGAAGGATTTACTTGTGGTCACCTCTTCTGTCTTTGTTTGAAATCTAAATAAAGCGACCTTATGAGGAAAAAGTCACCTCCACCAGGGGGCCTTTGAAAGGAAGGATTTGGGAAGATATGACCTGTGTTATTCGGGTCTTATTGGCCAGGGTAAAGGAAATTAAACCTTGTTTACCAGTATTCTTATTTTATCTTGTTGATTAAAACACAGTGGACTAAATCAGAGAATCATCAGTGTTGTGCTTAGATACAATGAATTTTTATTTGCAGTAATTCTTCAGCAGGTAGAAAAGGAAACGCCTTTTACTGGGTATTTTTGTCATTAAAACAAAGGGAGGCTGTCATTGTCTCCTCTCGAATTCAACTCTGATTATTCCTTTATATTTTCCCCTTTACTGATTTTTTTTGTTTGTTTGTTTGTTTTTTTCTCCAGTTAATTTCCTTTCCTCGGTTTAAAGTTAGTGCTTCTAAACTTGATTATTTTATGGCAGAATACTTTCTGGTAATCTGCCAATGTTTTCAGCACTAATATGTTTCCGCTTTCATGATTTTTCAGTCTGTCAACTTGTTTCACTTTGATTTCATTGTCCTTTCCCCTTCCAATAGCTCCTGTATTGTGAATTTCAGCTTGATTTTTTTTTTTTTTTTTTTTTTTTTTACTGTGGAGGTAGCTATATTACCTACTTAGCAGATAAATTAGAGAATTCCTTTATCTCCAGAAACCAGAAAGATCACGGTACAATCATAGGAGTCTGATTGTCACCTAAACTTGGGAGCAAACAAAGCAGAAAGGAGCTTGCTGGTTACATTAAATTTTATTCTTGCACACTCAATGAACCAAGAAGATGATTTGAAATATGCCTAGCTAGGCTTTTTATTATTTGCTAAAGCTCTTAGTTTAAAAGTCTTGATTGAAGGTTCTTTAATTCACCTACAAACCACAAAATGGGATTTTGAGGCAACAGTAGCAGCAACAGTAGTGAGAACTCATAGATTCTCCACTTGATGACAAAGTCGGCAACTTGGCATGCAGCCCGTTACTACTATACCCCCAGGGCTTCATTAGATTTATTCAGTATTTTTGTATAATCCTTAAACATGGTTAAGGTAGGTTATATTATGCCAAAATCCTAGCATGTGTAATATACAGTTTGCCCTTTGCCATTGGTTTCATGGGATCTAAACCAGTGATTGTATCTTTCTTTATAGTTAGCATTGAGGAATACATTTCCATTAGATACTGTTTTTCTTATGTCTGAAGAACATTTTCTCTTATTCAGTATTTAGAGGCATTATGTCATGGTTCAAAAACCACTATACTGAGTATTAGAAGACCTGGGTCCTTCTGTGAACTTTATTTTATCTTGACTGAGTTATTTTTGTCATACTTTTGTATTATTTAGGTTCCTTTTTTTTTAAGGAATAGAAGCCTCCCTTAGCTAAAATAATTTCTTAGGAGGGTATAGGGAAACATAAGGATAGTTAATTTTAAAGGAATCTTGAGAAAGCTAAAAGATAAGAATTAGGGCAACTTTTAAAATCCTGGTAGTAACAACAATCTCATCAGGTGCCGCTGTTGATCATCTTCATTTCTTCTTCCCACCCCTACTATCAGATTGCAGAAAAGTTCTATCTTATTGGTCTAAATTGAAGAAAATGGAGGGAAACAGATGTTCTTGATTGACCTAACCAGACTGTATTTAATGAGAAAAGACCATTTCCCTGGAAGAAAAATTCAGGTGGTGTTAATGGGAGAAAAACAACAAAAAGATGTTGGCAAAATAACAAAATCCGAAAGGCTAGAAAAACTGACAAATTGTTCACTCAGTCTTTATGTGTACAAGGATATCACCCCATATTGCTACAGTGAGCTTTGTTTAGTATATAAGACAACATAATTCAACTTTGTAATTATGTTTAAAACTAGGGCCTCTCTTCCTCTGCTAGGGCCATCCCCTCCCTCGATCTTTACCAGCCTGTTGTAGCTTCCTGATTGCATGGTATCTGGTTTAACTTATCATCCTCCTAACTCCTTCATAACTGTTAAAGAGTTATCTTTCTAGAATGTAATTTTGTCTCTTGGAAGCTGTCAGTAGCTTCAGTATTGTCTATAAGATACTTAATACTTGTCTTATTTACTATGCTAGCTAGAGTTGGATGCCTGTACTACTTAGCAATTATAGCACTTTCTACATACCTTATTTTGAGTTCTTGATTCACTGAATAATTATTGTAAAAGAAGAATTTATGTGAAACAATAAAATAAATTCTCAGATAAAGAAAGTGAAACTAGTCACTCAGTCACGTCCAACTCTTTGTGACCCTATGGACTATAGCCCACTAGGCTCCTCCGTCCATGGGATTTTCCAGGCAAGGCTAGTGGAGTGGGCCGCCATTTCCTCTGTATGTAATTCTGGCTGTCTTGCTACTTCTGTTTTCTAAGGCAATTCATGTCTATTAAAAGATCCATATAGTTCCCTCTCACTATGTATTTAAAGTAAAAATACCAAAATTTCAAAAACTCTATAGGTTCTTCTTTTCCCCTAAGGAGTTCATACCTGGAGTGAATAGTCTTTAACAGGTCACTTCAGTGAATTTGTATATATGAAAAACTGATTTGAAGCTATTTCTCTGTATAGTAAAGTGACAAGTGATAGGGATTTTGAATTTTCTGGTGGCAACACTTGGGAAGAGGGGTTTAGGGAGCCTGAGAAATAATATGAAGAGGAAATGTGACAAAGATTTTGAGGGAAAGGAGGTTATGTAATATGGAACTCCTTTTCTGTAGGAGAACCTCAATTTAAAAAAAAAAACAAAACAGCCAGTGAAATTTGCCAAGGATAGGAATTGTCAAAAGGCTTGTAAGCATAGTTGTATCCAGTATTTAATTTTAGGTTATCTGCTCTTCTATGCATTTATAGTGGGTATTTTACCCACTCTTCCCTGATTATGTAGCAGTCATTTGGTTTAGATGGGATTAACCTTTTTTCCTCCTCCAAAGGTTATAGCAAATTGGTCTAAACAGTAAGGTAATCCCATAATACCACTTAGACAGGGATTAATTGGAAAGTAATCTAGTCAACACTTCTGACCCATTTCTGAGGTACATGGGTTAGTTTAGAGTCTCAAAACTTTTTGTTTTATGGTTGTGAGAACTGCCCTGGATGTCCTACTACTCGCAAAGTCATGCAGCACCAGTTTATGATGGTGGTTATCCTTTGAACACATGGGGAACCACCCTTGGGAAGGCTCTGACTGAGAATAAGAGATGAAAAATGAAAGGGAAAAAATAAGTCTTTGATGGCTTGATTGAGCCATTAAGATCAAATGACCTCTGAATTGATCTTGAAGCCTGCCAAGCATCTGGTCTTTCTAGTTAGATGACTCAACTATTAAATAAAACCAAACTCTGGATTCTCTCTCTTCCAAATTATGTGACTCTTCCTAATTTTGTTAAATGCATATCTATTTTTCCAGTTCTTCTCTTTGTCTTACCCACATCTAATCCATTAGCAAATTGTCAGTTTTCCCATCAGAATATATCTAGAATTTCACCGTTTATTTCCATCACTGCTTCCTTGATCTAAACCCACATCATCTCTCTCCTGGATTATAGCCATAGCTTCCCAAATGCCTCTCTGCTTATACTCTTGCCATTCTGTCTCCTATTCAGTAAACATAGTGGTTCTCTGTAAATCTAAGTCAGGCCATGCCAATCTCCTGTCATAAAATTTCACTGTTAATAAAATCCCAGGTCCTTACATTTCCCTAGAAGCTGTCACTCACATGGGCTCATTATCTTTATGAGCTATGTACTACTTTTTTGGTGTGTTACTCTGTCCAGGAGACACTAGCCTCCTTGCTTTACTTCAGACATGCCAAGTTCAGCATCTCTGCACTTGCTGGTACTTCTGCCTAGAACCTCCATCTTTCAGATTCCACATAGCTTACTTCCTCAGTCCTTTCAGGTTTCTCTTTAAATTCCCACATTTTGAATGAGTTCTCCATTGACTCCCCTATCTAAAAGACGGCTATATCTTGTGCCCTTTCCTGTTGTAATCTTTCTAGTATGATCCCTGTACATACATATTTATTTATTTACTTGCCTATAATCTCTCTCCCAAGAAAAATTCATCACCTGAGAGCAGGGATTTTTTTTTTTTTTTTTTACTATTTTTAATTGCTAATTTCCCCAATGCCTGAATCAATAACTAAACTGTTTATTGACTGAATGAATAGTTTGAGTGATATTTTTTTCTTTTATTGATTACTATCAAAATTCCCAAGAGCTGCAGTTCTGATTTAACACCCATTCACTACACCCATCTCTTTAGGAAACTAAGTTAAATATTTAGGTCTTGAGTTTATGGATGCCCTGGGAAATCTGAGATAAATTATCTGCATTCCCCTGTTAGAGTGATCTTTCATCACAAAAGATGAAGTGTAAGTATAAAAATGTATCTGCTGCTTTGCAGCCTTCTCAGGAGCTTCCCTGGTTTAATTTGAAATTGGTCTCCTTACTCAGAGGATAGGGAGAGACCAAAGAAAGACGCAGACCACTTCAGATTGGTAGGTGGCAGGTTTAATAAGTAAGGGAACTTACTTACAAGGCTGATCTTGGGTGGCCACAAGATGAATAGATTTCCATACTTTCCTGTAAGAATCTTAAAAGTTTATATAAGGCTTTAACTGGATTCAGTCACATATACCATCCAGATGGTCTTAACACTACATTACTGCCTCACTGCTGTGTGCTTAGGTAACTTCTGGCTTGAGGAAGGAAAGCAGAACACACATTCCAGGGACAGGGGAGGGAGTGAGGGGGTCTCTAACTGTCCACATCCAGCTCACAGGTCAGCTGTCAGCTACATCCTTGGATGATCTACCCAACATCATAAAAGCAGGAAATTACAGCAGAAGTTCAGTAAGAGAAACATGAACCTTCAGAGAAGTTAATACATGGAAAGAAGGCAATGATTTCCAATGTATACATCCTGGGAGCTTAAGTAAGTTCATTTTAAATATTAAGAAGTGTGGTAACCCAAAGCTGAAGCAGTTGATATTTGTTATATTATTTGTGTGCATGATTTTCTCTTTGTACTGTAGACTTCTTGGGAACAAGATCCTTCATTTATCACTGCTTCAGTACTCAGAGATTATATTCCATAGATAGTTATTGCATAAATGAAGTAGCATTGGGGAAGATCTCAAGAATTGGTTATGACAGAAACTAGATGTTAGACATGTTATTTAGTCTGCCTTTGCTAGGCCTTAGTACCTTTAGCTGTTAAAATGAAAGTGCTGAACTTCATAATTAAGTTCTTTCCAACTGTAAAATATTCTGTAATTTTATCTGCTTATGTATGAGTGGAGACATGCACATACTTTCATCTAATGGAAATAAAGATATACTACTTAAAAATTTCCTTTGCAAATATATTTTGGTTAATATAGCTGCCGTCAGTTTGCCTTATGAAATAGTATTTCAATGATCTTTTAGCATGATAGATTAACTTTTATGTTCCTAAAGCCATTTCCTCTGAATGCTGCTGAATTCACACTTCACTAATGGCAAGGATCTGATTAGAACTAATTTCATAGTGATTCTTTGACATTTTCAAATATAGAAATGTGTGTGCTTTTCTGAATAAAAGTCAGAGCACATCATAAATTCTAAAAGTAACTATTAAATTTTAGTCTAATATTGGATAATAATTATGAAAGGCTAAAATCTTACAAAATAAGTGTCCCTTAAGTTTCCCATCCCTCCATTTCTTTTACTTTCAGCTTCCATTGTCATTACACCAGGCTCCACTGGAACTCTTGCTCCAGGCTTTGGTCTGTCTTGCCAGCCACATTATCAGTTCCTCAATTTGGCAGGACTTAAAGGTAGAGGAGCTGATAATGTCTGATAGAGACCACAGGCCAACAGGTCAGCCCTCTGAATGCGAGTCAAGGAGAAACTTAAACCTGTCAACAGAGTCAGCGTAGGAGAGGGTAGAGACTTCCTGTGACTTTCAAGGCACAGGCATTAGCATTTTGTCCTCAAGCACCAAAGTAATGGATCTGAAAGGTAACAAGGAAGTTTGGGGGAGCAAGACAGGTTCTTGACATTTTTGACTAGACCACTAGGCTCCATCATTCGGAAGCAGTACTCAATCTCAGATCTGCTTAAATGATCGAGTTGGTGTTGCCAGAAGACTTTTACCCTTGGCTGGACTTCATTCAGAAACTAAACAAGTCTTTTTCTACAACGGGACTCATTAGTGGAAGAAGCCAGAAAAAGTAAAGTCAGGAGGAGGAAGAGAGGGGCTAATGCCTTCATTTTTAGACAAAGGTATCAGGGAGATCCAAGAAGGAACGGTAGGAATAAGAGAAAACCCATATGAGAATACATTGCTGAGGCTAAGGAATTAAGTGGTATAATAAAAAGTGTAGTTAATTTTACAGTAGATTTTTCATCTTAGGAGTTAGATTCTTAACATGAGTTGAAAACGACAAAGTCAAAACTATTTTTGAAAGCTATAATAAAGGTGTTATATTAGATATTGACACAGTGTTTTTCTACAAAAATTTAACACAAGTTTTTTCCCTCCCAATTTGTAATAGATCTTTCCTTTCTCCTTCTTTCCTTCCCAGTGCCCTAATAAGACATAGCTGGATTTCATGTAGGGACCATGTTGAATGTAAAAGCACTTTCAATACTGGGCTCCCACTCCGTGAACAAGTAGCTCACACTATGAGAGACCTATTGAGATGATAGCAGGTTCAAGTATTCCCCTCCATGCCTGTTTTGGAGCACAGGTTCACTGATTGGAATAGCTCATGAATCACTTGCTTATGTTATCATTTTCTTTCCTTTCGTCAAGTGTGCATTACTGAACTTTTAGAATTCGTCCTTTTGTGATGTGATTTTTTCATGCTGCAGAAAGATCAGGAAGAATGGGGGCTGAGGAAAGGCCATTTTAGTGCCTATTAAGGGGATTATAAGGGATCTCTGAGTCAAATGTATAGATGATATTGAGGAATGGGAGTCAAATTTCAGAGACAGTGAAAAGGAAGTTTCTGAATTCCTTAGAAAAAGAGGCAACTATTGACAAACATTGTAAGGAGCAATGTTTCTAAAACTTCTGTATGTGTAAAAAGTACCTGGAGAATTTTTGTTAAAATACAGATTCTGGACCTCTGTTCAGAAATTCTGATTCTGCCAAGGTGGAGACAAGAAAAGAGAACTATAACCAAAAGGTGTTTTGGATCCTAGTGTCTTCAGATCATGTGTTGAAGTACTCAGGTTCTAGAGGGGGAGAGGAGAAGGAAAAACAAAGATTGGGATTAGCTTTGACAAGGAAGGACTTCCCAGAAGGCGCTAGTGGTAAAGAACCCGCCTGCCAATGGAGACACACCAGTTTATTCCCTGGGTCAGGAAGACAAAGAGGTGTATTTTTTTCTGAGAGTTAAGAGAAAATAAATATTTGAGTATCAAGAAAGAACTGAATTGAGGTGGAATAAAGATAGTAATTTAGTTTTAAGGCTTTAAGGTGATGTTTCAGGAGGCAAGTAAGGGGAGAGGAGAGAGGCCAGAAGGAGCTTGGAAAGCGTGGAAAAGGTTTGAAATAGCTCTTAGAGCTGAGTGACTGTGATGAGGCTCTGAAGCTGTTTGGGATGACACGATTACTTTGTTAAATGATAAGATTAGGCATCAAGAATTTTGAAGCTCTTTCCAGCTAAAAACAATTCTGTGATTCTTCTGCAGAAGTAATCTCAGACTTTTATCTGCACATCATCTCTGAGGAATATGATGTACCCATATCTATTACAGTTATTACAGCAGGTGTTTTCAGAGGTGGGGGGCAGATCCTCCAAAGATAGTATATCTTCACCTTAAGGAAAAATGGTTTTGATTACAGTCTGTCTGCTCCCCAACTTCCCTCTTGACCTTAAGAATTATTTTCATAGGGAATGAACAGTAGTTAAAGACGAAATTGCTAAACAGCAGTGATTATCAGTTTAAATTTAGGCACTACACATTTTGGAAAACTGAGTCTTCAAGATTCTATGACTTTGTCCTGTTTCAGGAAGAAAATAAATTAGTAATTTGAAAGCCAAAGTCAAACATTTACCTCTAAATACTGTCTTTTTATTTTCTCCTTATACTGTTTCTTTTTCATTATAGGCATTCTTTTTCCTGTCAAGTTAATCTTTAACTAGACTAGTTAGTCTTATCGACATTACCGGTGGATCTTGGGAAACTGGTTCTACAGCATACATGATCTTTCTTGCATAGCGATGAAGAGATTCAGGCAAGCTTTTGGAGGACAGTAAGGATATAGAGGGGCTGCCCACGTGGCACTAGTGGTAAAGAACCTGCTTGCCAATGCAAAAGATAAAAGAAGTGCATGTTTGATCCCTGGGTCAGGAAGATCCCCTGGAGAAGGGCATGACAATTCACTCCAGTATTCTTTCCTGGAGATTCTCATGGACAGAGGAAGCTGGCTGGCTACAGTCCATGGGGTTGTAAAGAGCTGGACACGACTGAAGTGACTTAACATGCACACACACTTGCAAGGCTATAGAGATTGGAATTCATTCTGCTTTTAGCTTAGCTATGGTAGGTGCTCCCTCACAGATCTGAAGACAAAGAGTAAACTAAAATGTACAAATACAAAGCTAACATTTATTGAATATTTATTGTGAATCAGGGTACTGCTATCAAAAGAGTACCCAGAAAGGTGCTTTAATTTTATATGTCACCTTGATTGGGTCATGGTACCCAATTTCTGAACAAATATCTGTCTAAATGTTGCTGTGAAGGCATTTTAAAAGATGTTATTAACATTCAAATTAGTAGGCTTTGAGTAAAGCAGATCACTCATCATAATGTGACTTTGCCTTATCCAATCAGTTGAAAGCCTTAAGAGAAAAGACTGAGGTCCTCTGAAGAAATAGAAATTTTGTTTTTAGGCTATCTTTGAACTCAAGATTGCAAAGCCTATTATTGCCAGAATTTCTAGCCTGACCTGTGAATCTCAGACTTGCTAGCACCCATAATCACATGAGTCAATTGTTTAAAATCTCTCATTCATTCTCTGTATATGTGTGTTCTGTTTCTCTTTGGAACTCTGGAGAACCCTGGTACAGAAGGAAATTGGTGAAACTTAGATTTTTCCTAAAGATTCAGTGTCTTTACCTGTTTGGGATGAAGAATATACTTAAGATTCAGTGAAAGCTAGACTCTCTACCCTGGAAAAGTGTATGCATGCACATACATATAGGATTTTGCATCCTTCCCTGGTGGCTCAGGAGGTAAAGCGTCTGCCTACAATGTGGGAGACCTGGGTTTGATCCCTGTGTCAGGAAGATCCCCTGGAGAAGGAAATGGCAACCCACTCCAGTACTCTTGCCTGGAAAATCCCATGATGGAGGAGCCTGGTAGGCTATAGTCCATGGGGTCACAAAGAGTCGGACACAACTGAGCGACTTCACATTCACATGTACTTGGGTATTAAGAAAACTTGTCTGGGTTTAGATGTCAGACTGAGTTGTTTCTTGGTAAACTACAATGACCTTCTAGGCTTACTCGGATTGCAGAAAGGAATCAAAGGCCAAAAATATGGTGGGCAGACAAGAGAGATGATTTATGTTCTAAATTTTCTGAAAAAGCCTATGACCAAAAAATGCTTCTGTTGATGTGCTTTTGAGGGACCCTAAAACTGTAGAGTGCATACATGCCCTGAGGTGGTCTGCTTTGCCAGTATAGGGTCTGAAGCCAGAAAGTTAATGGGTAGAGAGGATTCCTGTATGGCACAAGTTGAACTGGCACAATGATTTTATCAAATATACTCAGAAACCCAACTACTCGAGAGAAAACAGAAAATAAGTAGAAAGGAGAGGATTCCAGACAGCCACTGATTTTTAATCACAAACTATCAGTGGAGGATTATTAAAATTCCTATCAGAATCTAGAATACATTTGTTACTTATTATTATGTGAAAAATTCTTCTTTTCCAGATGGTTTCATGGATATTTTATAGTGAATTTCAGAGAGTTGATGTTCAAAGTGCTACTTTCTCAAGTAATGATCTGTGACCCATAAATATGAGCAAAATGTAGCTGCTAGGGATCAGTACAAAGAGGGCTCAAATTCCACATAAGTTAGTAAAAATTAAATACCATATAGCTTTAAAATAAAGCAGCACAAAATATCAAGGTTATTGTATGCTGAATTTAAAACATCAGAGACCATCAGTTCACTTGCTTTGCCAGGTTAACTCATTTTTTACATATATCAGAAAAAGCTTGTTCTGTCATCTCTGTGCATATATTTTAAACTTTTCATTGAATCATTATAATTTAATGCTGCAACAGTACCAAAAAGATTCAGAAACCTGCACGCCAAGAATTATAAACTGTGGAAGGGAGAATACTATTGATATTAGAGCATGTTTGCATGTTTTTGCACCCAGTTAAATGCCAGGCAAGGCTCATTTATATCTACTGATGTAGACTGAAATGATAGGGTGATATTTTGTTGTACAGTGGCAAATAATGACATAACAAACTATATGTATAACATGGTATGATGATTAATTTTATGATTAACTTGGCTGGGCCACAGATGGCCTGGATATTTTGTTAGATATTATCTTGGGTGTTTCTGTGGGGGTGTTTTTGGATGAGATTCCATTTAAATGGGCACACTAATTACCCTCTATAATGTGAGTGGATCTTATTCAATCAATTGAAGGCCTGGCTCAAACTGAAACCTCGGCTCTTCTAACCTCACCAGCCTAACCACCTGGCTAAAGGTACTGACCCTGTTAGCTCTCCTGGGTCTCAAGCTTGCCAACCCACCCTGCAAATATTTGGACCTGTCAGCGTTCATAATCTTAGGAACCAGTTCCTTATAATCCCTATCTCTATCTCTAAATCATCCTACTGGTTCCAATTTTCTGAAGAACTCTAATACAAATAGTATTAAAAATAATTTTAGCACTTATTTTAAATTTTGGATTCTTTAACTGTTTATAGTAGTGTTATTATTTAAAGCTTTCATTCTTGCATAACTTTTACATTTCTAACTATTATTTTTCAAATGTATTAAAGTTGCTCTTAAAACTAACATTGTTAGTAAAAATTGAAAAATTTGGAAAGAATCTAGTGATGAGATTGATCTGGTTTAAGATGAAATAACATATTAAGATGATTCAACTGATATCATCCACATTAACAACAACATAGAAAAATAAGACATTATGCCAGAAATTCTCCTACAAAATCACTGGAAATTTAAAGACATAAAAATTTCTGTCATAGAAAATATGACAAGAAAGTTAAAGAGAAGTTATTTTTGTTTGCGATCGTTTTTGTGGCAATTAAAATTACTCAAATCTTCAGTATGTTTATGCAGTGAAATTCTGAAAAGAGTTCCACAGTCTCTGCCAAGTTACAACATCATTTGAAACAAAACAAAGTGAGCATAAAAATAAGGCTTTCAAATTCTTTCGGAATAAATGAAACAGCTTAATGCTATCAAAAATGTATGCAAACACAATTTGAATCTGATGCTGAAAATGCACTTATTAAATGACATCCTATTATATTGCAACAATTAGATTAGTAAGGAGCTAGGAAAATATAATTAGTACATTGTTTGAAAATAAAACTGAGAGAATACAAGAATGTGCATATAAGTTACTTGACTAATTAGCTTATGGACTGACATACACGTAATCTCTAAATTTCAACTGGACAAGGGAAAAACTGTTACGGAACTCCCCATTTGCTTGTTTTTTGCTGTGTGTGAATAAAAGGGCATTTATTACTTTGTAAATGTAATAATATTACTTGACAGATAAGAAAATTATTTTGAAATTTTGAGGGAACACTTAACAGAAATTAGCATGTTATCTGAACTTAAAAAATGACAACTGAGTATTTCATTGTAGAGATTCAAATTTAAGAGCTAATGTATTCCATATTCTTTAAAAATTAACACAGCTTTAATTATTTGTCATAATTTAAACTAATTCATTTGTAAATATCATCTTACTCAGTATCCTACCAGGTAGATTACTATTTCTGGTTTACATCTCAAGGAAAATATTTAAGAAAGTCAAGGTGAAAATAGTAATTAAATAAGGGAGGGGGCAAAACTCTAGTCCCAGGTCCTTCAGACTTAAAATATTCTGTTCTTAAGTACTATTGTATTATACCTTGTAATAATTCATCTTTGAAATAATTTCCTATGAATCCTCTTTCATGTTTGTGGATTATGCATGATCAAGTGTGTTATGAGATTGCAAGGCAGGCCATTGAAAACTATTATGGTTGAACACTAATTTTGTTTGAATCAGAATTTTCTTATAATAGTTAACCAAAAGAAAATTTAGAACTTGATTAAATATTGAGATTGAAGCTACTGTAAAGCATCCATAATTATAATTTTAAAATTTCCAGAAAACTATCATTGTTCTTATTTAATTGCTCTATGTTATTTAAATTTAAACTAACCAAGTGTGGTTATACTGAAGTTAACATTTTCATTTCTTATTCTTTCTTTTAATGAAACTCAGTTAATATTTATTTGAAAAACCACAGATTTTATATAAGTCAGACATTTATAGTTATGTCAAATTCTGTATTGTCTTGATTTCATGACAAAAACTAATATACAACCAAAACCCATCTCAGGTCCAGGTCTTCAATTTGAATCCTAGATTCTTACCAGCGAGCCATGTTGTTTACAGACAACATCATCTCAATAAGTAAAAAAATTTAAATAATCTAATTTTTAAAAAGAAACCAAACAGAAGAGAATTAGTAGTGTTTTCAAGAAAAGTGAACTTCCAGTCCATCAGTAAGAGTATATGAATTACTCATTAGTCAGTAATTTACTAAGTTATCAAAAATAAAGACTTTTGTTATTGGTTTTTGTTAAACTTCCTTTGGATGTCATCACTGACTCAATGGATGTGAGTTTGAGCAAGCTCTGGGAGATGGTGAAGGACAGGGAAGCCTGGCATTCTGCAGTCCATGGGGTTGCAAAGAGTTGGACATGATTGAGCAACTGAACAACAATCATATATATATATACACACACACATATATATGTACACACATACACATATATACATACTGCATTCAGTTTTGCTGAAATCATATAGCTAGATAAAACTAAAAATTGTTTTGATATTAGACTGATTTTTATGAAATTATTTTTACCTATCATGATGCATGTGTCATTTTTTCTGTAGGACTATGCTTAAAAAATAGTATCATTTGTGTAATCTATTCTTTCACAACAATAGTATTTGGAATTTTATACTTTTGAAAGATTATTTTCTTGTCTTTCAATCATACAGAATATAAAACATTTTATAAACTCTTTAAGAATTTTTAATCAATAGCAGGGTTATCATAATAGAACAAGTCTCAGCTAGTAGTAGGTATCAAATTCAGACAAATACAGACAACAAAATAAATACAACAATTACTTTTAAAAAAATTTTCCTAATGCTACATGGCCAATTTCACATTCATCTATGTCAGAATTAACTGTGACCAAAATATGCAGAGCATCAATTTGCAATGGCTTGTAAATGTTGGCCTACATGTTGTGGGATTAATATTTTTCATGCACAGCAAATCAGAACAAACATTTTCTTCATTCATGTCAGACCTTGACACTGTCATACTCATATGCCCTTCATAACCAAGACTAAGAAATTCACAGTTTGTGGAAAAAAAGATTTGATAGAGGACTGAAGCTGACAGGCAGTAGCTTTAGATATCATTTTAGAGATTCCACATTTATGACCTATGTGAAAAACGTGTCTTGAAGTATAAAAACTAGTGGATCCAAAATTACATTTTTTCGTGATGTGATGCTAGTATGTATGGCCTTTGAAATAGTAAAATGAATACAGGTTCCTCTTTCCTTTACCTTAACAGTCAACAATTCAGGCACTTGGTAATATTTACTGTAGCTTAGTCAGTCACCCAGAGCCAGACATTCTGGAGTATGAAGTCAAGTGGACCTTGAGCACTGGTGTCAATATAGCTAGTGGACAGGATGAAATTCCAGCCGAGCTATTCAGATCCCTAAAGGAGAAGGCCATCAAGGTTTTGCATTCATTATGTCAGCAAATCTGGAAGACCCTTCAGTGGCCACAGGACTGGAAAAGATCAATCCTCATCCTCATTCCCAAGAAGGGTAGTACCAAAGAACATGTTAACCATTGTACATTGGCGCTCATCTCCTGTGCTGGTAAAGTCATGCTTAAAATCTTGCATGCTCGGCTCCAGCATTATGCAAACAAAGAACTTCCAGATGTCCCAGCTGGGTTTAGAAAAGGAAGAGGAACTGGAGATCAAATTACCAGCATTTGCTGGATTATAGAGAAAATAAGAGAATTTCAGAAAAACATCTATCTCTGTTTCATGACTATGCTAAAGCCTTTGGCTGTGCGAATCATGAATCATGATGAAAACTTTTAGAGTCATGGTAATACCAGACCATCTTACCTGTCTCCTGAGAAGCCTGTATGCGGGTCAAGAAGCAACAGTTAGAACCCCGTATGGAACAACTGATTGGTTCAAGATCGAGAAAGGAGTACAACAGGGCTGTGTGCTGTCACCCTGTTTGTCTAACCTAGGCTGAGCACATCATGAGAAATGCCGGGCTGGATGAGTTCTAAGCTGAAATCAAGATAGGCGGGAGAAACATCAGCAACCTTGCATATGAGGATGATATCACTCTAGTGGCAGAAAATGAAGAGGAACTAAAAGAGCCTCTTCACAAGGTGAAGGAGGACAGTGAAAGAGCCTATTTAAGACTAAATATTTAAAAAAAACTGAGATCATGGCATCCGGCCCCATTACTACATGGCAAACAGAAGGGGAAAAGAGGAAGTAGTGACAGATTTCCTCTTTTTGGGCTCCAGAATCATTGCGGACAGTGACTGCAGTCATGAAATCAGAATATGATTGCTTCTTGAAAGGAAAGCGATGACAAACCTAGACAGTGTGTTGAAAAACAGATATAATTCTGCCAACAAAGGTCCATATAGTCAAAGCTATGGTCTTCCCAGTGTTCACATACGGTTGTGAGCTGGACTATAAAGAAGGCAGAATGCCAAAGAATTGATGCCTTCGAACTGTGGTGCTGGAGAAGACTCCTGAAAGTCCCTTGGACAGCAAGGAGATCAAACCAGTCAATCTTAAGGGAGATCAACCCTGAATATTCACTGGAAGGACTGATGCTGAAGCTGAAACTCCAGTATTTTGGTCATCTGTGTGCACAGACGTTTCATTGAAAATGTCCCTGGTGCTGGAAAAGATCCAGGGCAGAAGGAGAAGAGGGCATCAGAGGATGAGACAGCTAGATGGCATCGCAGGTGCAATGAACTGAACTTGGGCAAACTCTGGGAGATGGTGAGAGACAGGGTGACATGGAATGCTGCAGTCTGTGGAATCACAGAGAGTCGAACATGTCTGGGTGACTGAACAACTATAGCTTCAGTTCAGTTCAGTTGCTCAGTCGTGTCTGACTCTTTGTGACCCCATGGACTGCAGCACGCCAGGCCTCCCTGTCCATCACCAACTCCCAAAGTTTGCTCAAACTCATGTCCATTGAGTCTGTGATGCCATCCAACCATCTCATCCTCTGTCATCCCCTTCTCCCACCTTCAGTCTTTCCCAGCATCAGGGTCTTTTCAATGAGTCAGTTCTTCACATCAGGTGGCCAAATTATTGGAGCTTTAGCTTCAGCTAAAGTCCTGAATGAATATTCAGGACTGATTTCTTTTAGGATGGACTGGTTGGATCTCCTTGCTGTCCAAGGGACTTTCAAGCTTAAGCAAGTAATGAAAATTCAGTAAAGACACTTTCTTTGAGCAAGAAAAGAGGTGTGGAAAGAGGATATCTTGGGCCAGATAGGTTTATTAGCTAGATGACTTCTTGAGAAGCTCGTTAAACCTTTGAGTAGCAGTCTTTTTCATCGGAAATATGAGGATTTTAAGAGCTCCTTCACATATTTTTGTGGGGATTACATTTTAAATCAATGTAAAATTACCTGGTACAGACTGCCTGACAATAAGGTACTCAGTAAACATTTCCTATCTGCCCTCATTTTATCAATGTTTTCTCTCAAAAATGACATAGAACTTCATTGTCCAAAATGGCAACCACCAGCCAGGTGATTCTGTTAAGCATTGAAATGTGGCTACTCTGAATTGAGATGTGATGTAAGTGTAAAATATATAGTATACCAGATTTTTAAGACTATTATGAAATATAAGATATCAATATCATATTTCATAATTGTTTATACTGATTACATGTTGAAAGTGCTGTTTTAGATATTTCAGGGTACATAAGTATTAAATTTCATCTGCTTCTTAATTTTTTATGTTTAAAAATTTAAGCTACATGTACTTGTGTCTCACATTATATCTCTAATGAATAGTGTTCATCTAGAAATGAGATTTAAGAAAGCCAAAATTCTTTTAATATTCTTAATCCGTAAAAGTTTTTACTGTGTTTTCATACTTTAGAGTCCTTGTAGAGAGGAATCATATTTTATTACATTCTTGTGAAAAGCAAATTTTAACAGCTAGCAAACATTTTTGATTAGCCTCTTTAGAGTTACAACGTGGAAAGACATTTTTTTCTGGTTTATCTATTATAATTTTAAAAATTGGAATAAAGTAGAAGAAATTATATTGTAATCCCTGTTTTCTCTGCCTTGCACATAATGACTGCATCGGGCAGCCTTTAAGTGTATTCCTTACAGCGGATGGAACCAGTGTCTCCCTGAGCTACCTAAGGTTTATTAAGGTCCTGGGCAGCCAAATTCCTTAACCTAAGGCAGGTCATAGACAATTTCTCAGAAGGTAGAGAGAGTGACAAGAGGAACTCCTAATATTAGCTATTCTGACCAGCTTCTCCACACTTTAATAAAGCACACTATATAAAAGGCAAGTCTGATCATGTCTTTTTCCTTAAGATCTTCAGTGACACCATGTAGGTTTTAAGAGAAAGTTAGAAGGCTACTTGACCAGAAGTTTCCATTGCTCCGTACAAAGCTGTTTTCCTTCTTGTCACTATAAATGTGTAAAGCACTATAGGGCTAAAAGTTCTATTCTGCTGCTTCTCTGCCACGGGGCATGCAATCTAGCCACACCTGACCTAGGCACATTTCTCCTGGGGTAACAGAACTTGGGACAAATGTTTGCTTTACTCTTCCTCTGCTTGCAAGTTTTGTCTTTTTTTCCCCAGAAATTCTCTTCTTCTTTGCACCTATCCCTGTAGAATTAATATTACAGTGGAGAGCCAGATAATAAATATTTTAAATATATAGAATACTAGTATCAACTGCTAAGGAAAAGCAAACGTTGAAAGGGATGTATGCATTGTGGTGGTTTGGATCTAAGTGGGATGGCCATGGAAGACCTCATGGCGAGAGTGACGTGTGAGAAAGCATATGAGACAAGTGCTATTACTTGTGGCCTCATTCTGTGTCCTTGAGATTAGGAACATCTCTTGCCAGAGTTTTAGCCCTTTCTTCTTCACTCAGTATGAGTAAATATGGGAAAATGCTGAAAGTACGAATAAATATAGTAAAATGCAGAGCAGGGCAGAAGACTTGTAGATGAGGCCTGCCAGGAGGTTCAGGAAAATGCAGATGACGCCCCGCCCCAAGACTGAAAGAATGCCTTTCATTTTCCATGTATTTTATCTTCAAGCATGATTATGATATCTGGTTCTGAATTTTTTAATAGATGACCAGATGAGTTTAATAGGTAATAACTAACAGCAAATAAAAAAAAGGAGTAGAATATAAAACACTATTATTTGCTGCAGTAGGATAAGAGTTATTTCAAACACCTACACACATGTTCCACTGTGTGTTTGCTGATCAGTAATATAGAACTGATTTTTTTACCATGGGTCATGGATAGAAGCAGTTGAAAAATACTGTGCTAAGGCTAATTTTGCCACCACCACTTGGGAAGCCCCAAGTGTTAACATAATTTCTCAAATGGTATCTCCTAAAGAGGGGTTAAGACAGTGGCTGATGCAAGAAAGAAGGTATAATGGATGCTTATCTCCAAGGAAAAATGAAAGCATAGAGCTCAACAAAGATATTCAGACAACCATTTACTTTATATGTTGAATTAGAGATTAAAAACTTCATTTAAAAGGTTTCCTTGGTTGTTTAGTGTTAAAGAATCTGCTGCCAATACTGGAGACGCAGCTTTGGTCCCATATCTGGGGAGATCCCACATGCTGCGGAGCAACTAAACCCACATGTCCGGATTATCTAGCCTGTGCTCTAAATCCCAGGAGCCTGGACTACTGAAGGCCACACCCCCTACAGCCCAAGCTCTGCAGTAAGAGAAGCCGCTGCAATGAGAAGACAATGCACTGCAACTAGGGAAAGCTCATGCAGCAGCAAAGACCCAGCACAGCCAAAAATAAAAATAAAATTAGTAAAAACCTCACTTAATAGCCATGCTTTTTATTTTTTTTTGAGTTTTTTATTTTTTCTGTTGAATTATAGTTCACTTACAGTATTATATTAGTTTCTGGTGTATAGCATAGTGATTCAGTAATTTTATGGGTTATAAAAAATAAAAGTTATTACAAAATAATGATTGTAATTCCTTTGTTATAATATATGTTTGCTGCTTATCTATTTTACACATAGTAGTTTGTATATCTGAATTGCTTACCCCTATCATGCCTCTTCCCCCTTCCCTCTCTCTGCTGGTAGCCATTTGTTTGTTTTCTATATCCATAAGTCTGTTTCTATTTTGCTATATACTTTCATTTGCTTTTTTAGATTCCATGTAAGAGTGATGTCATACAATACTGCAGTATTTTTATATATATTTTATATTTTTCTGATAGTTTATTATTAGTGTATAGAAAAGCAACAAATTTCTGTGTATTAACTTTTTATCCTGAAACTTTCCTGAATTCACTTATTCTAATAGTTTTTGCATAGAGACTTTAGGGCTTTCTATGTAATGTATTATCTGCAAATGGTGACAGTTTTACTTCTTCCCTGCCACTATGGATTCCTTTTGTTTCTTTTTCTTGTCTGAGTGCCATTGCTAAGACTTTCAATACTGTATTGAATAGCAGTGGCAAGGGTGGGCATCCTTGTCTTCTTCCTGAATTTAAAGAAAACGCTTTCAGCTTTTCACTGTTGAGTATGATGTTAGCTGTGGGTTTGTCACAGATGTTCTTTATTATGTTGAGATATTTTCCTCTCTACCTACCTTGATGAGAGTTTTAATCATGAATGGATGTTAATTTTGTCAAATGTATTTTCTGCATCTACTGAGATGATCATGTGATTTTTATCCTCCTTTTGTTAATGTGGTGGATCACATTGATTGATTTGTGAATACTGAACCATCTTGGAGTACTTGGAATAACTCCAACTTGATCACTGTATGTGATACTTTTTATATATTGATAGATTGGATTGCTAATGTGTCGTTGAGGAATTTTGCATCTGTTTTCATCAAAGATACTGGCCTGTAGTTTTTGTTGTTGTTGCTGTCTTTATCTGTTTTTGGTATTAGGATAATTGTGACCTTGTAGAACAAACTTGTAAGTGTTCCATACTCCAACTTTTTGGAATAGTTTGAAGAAGATAAATATTAGCTGTTCTTTAAATGTTTTATAGAATTCTTCTGTGAAACCATTTGGTTTTGGACTTTTGATTGCTGGGAATGTTTTTTTTAATCACATATTCAGTTTTGTTACTAGTGGTTGGTCTGTGCAAATTGTTTCTTTTTGATTCAGTCTTGGCAAGTTTGTATTTCTAGAAATTTATCCATTTCTTTTGGTTATCCAGTTTGTTGGCAGATAACTGTACACAGTATTCTCTTATGATTTTTTTGTATCTCTGTGGTATGGGTTGTTATTTCTTCTCTTTTATTTCTTATTTTGTTTATTAAGATCCTGTCTCTTTTCTTCTTAGTGAAGAAAAAGTAGATCTGGCTAAAGATTAATTGATTTTATTTTTTCAAAAAAACCAGCTTTTCTTTCAATCATCTATCCTACTGTGTTTTCATCTCTATGTTATTTATTTTCTCTCTGATCTTTATTATTTCCTTTCTTCTGCTGACTTTGGGGGCTTTTTTTGTTCTTTTTCTTTAGGAGGTAGGTTAGGTTGTTTGTTTTAGTTTTCTGTTTCTTTCTCTCTTTTTTTTAAGAAAACCTTGTATTGCTGTAAACTTCCCTTTTAGGAGCTTAAACTTTTGCTGCATCCTATACATTTTGCAAAATTATGTTTCCATTTTCATTTCTTGTGGTATTTTCTGATTTCCTTTTATTTCTTCATTGACCCATTGAGGTTTTAGTAACATATTTTTTAGTCTACATGTGTTTGTTCTTTTCCCATTTTTCTTTCTGTCATTGATTTCTAGTTTCATACCATTGTTGTTGGAAAAAAATGTTTGATATAATTTCTATCCTCTTAAATTTCTTGAAACTTGTTTTTTTGGTCTAGATGTGATCTTTCCTGGAGAATATTCCCTGAGCACTTAAAATAATGTATATTTTGCTGTTTTTGGATGTCATGTCCTATAGATATATATTAAGTCCAGTGGTATATTGTGTCATTTAAGACCACTATTGCCTTACTGATTTTCTGTCTAAATGATCTGTCTATGGATATAAGTAGTGTTAAAAATCCCCTAATATTATTGTGTTATTATCATTGTCTCCCTTTAAGTAGGTTAGTATTTGCTTTACATATTTAGGTATTTCTGTATTGGGTGCATATATTTTAATGAGTGTAATATACTCTGGTAGAAAGTGAGCTACAGGGGAGCCTGGTGTGCTGCAGTCCACGGGGTCACAAATACATGCCTTAGCAACAGAACAACAAAAACCACAACGTAGGCTTCTTGTGTTGATCCCTTTTTCATTATCTAATGCCCTTATCTGTTTTTTGTTATAGTCTTTAAAAGTCTACCTTGATAGGAGTATTGCTGTCTCCACATTCTTGTAATTTCTTTTCTATGAAATATCTTTTTCCATGCTCTTACTTTCAGTCTCTGTTTGTCTTTAGCTCTGAAGTGAGTCTCTTGTAGGCAACATATGGAAAGGTCTTTGTTTTCAGTCCAGTCTGCCACCCTATGTCTTTTGATTGAAGCATTTCAAAGTAGTTATTCATAGGCATATACTTAATGCATTTCATTACTTGTTTTCCAGTTTTTGTAGTTCTTCTCTGTTCATTTCTTCTTTTTGTTTCTTCTCTTGTGGTTTGCTGATTTTCTTTAGTAGTATGCTTGTGTTCCTTTATTTTTAGTTTTTGTATACTTATAAGTTTTTGATTTGTCATAACTATGCAGCTCATACATGCTGACATGTAACTATGTCTACTTGTTTTAAACTGATAGTCATTTAAGTTCAAACACATTCTAAAATATCTATTTGTTTCCTTCTCCCACATTTTGTGTTTTCAATGTCATATTGTACATCTTCATGTTTATACCTTAATTGTTTATTTTAGTTGCTTTGACGATGTTTTTCTTTTAATATTTGTTTTGGCTTATTTAAATGGCTGATCCTCACTTCTTACTATGTATTTATTTGCTTTTCTTAGTGGGATTTTCCCTTTTCTATGTATCTAATCCTGGATTAGAAGGAAGGTTCAACAAAGTCACCAGGGATCCCTTGAGCTAAACTCACTTGTCAGAGGAATCCCACATCTTCCAGGGACAGGCTTGCTTTAGTATTCCTGCCAGGCTCAGTGGCTGATTGGGAGCAGCCCTTGGGAGAAAGATTCAGTGCAAACACAGATGAATTTCAGCACAGAAGCTAGAGTCTTTGGTCAGTTATATTCCCTGTAGTTGGTCTTTGAGATACATTCTCATGACCTGCAGCTACCACTTCTTTTTTCTGTTCAACCAAATCTTATGCAATATTTTTCTTAGATACATTTGATGAGAACATTGACTAGTACAAAATCCTGTTCCAGAAAAAATGTCCTTCCAGGTTGTTATTAATAATATATTTTTAGTACAACCATTCAAACCATTAGCAAATTATAGTGGAATTGAATCATATCTTTTTCTTGTCCATGAATATATCATCCAAGATTGTATCCAGTAGATAATTTGTCTAAATTAGAATATGTGTCTAGAAATCACCTGGTACTTAAATGGACTAAATTTGTCAATGAAGAAATGAATTAAGATATGCATTCTTTATGTTTAGTGAACCCATGTTAATTCCTACTGATCATTTGTTTCCAATTGTTCATGAACCGTATTTTAATAATAATTTCTAACCCATTCTTTGGAATTAATTTCAAACTCGTTAGTATAGAATCCTTTGATTTTTATATGAAAAGAAATTATAACTTTTTTCTCTTTAGTATTTTGGTTTATCTTTCTGATTATTCACAGTGCTTCAAGAAATAGCTCAATGGTATAGAAATTTATTTGAAAGTTCTTCTTATAACTTTGAATATAATTTATTTGGGACAAAGATGTAAAGTTGTTTAGGGAAAGAATTGCTTTCTTAAAAACACAGTTTTTCAGCTTCAGTTTGCTCTTACCAACTTATTTTTGCTATTCTTGACAGAGAAGATGGAAAAAAAATAAAAGTTGAGTGGTATGGCTTTTTCTTTGTCATGTGCTGTAAAAATGTTACTTTGAAGCGACATGTTCATTTTCTTTGAACATAACTTCAAAACCCTACTTTTTGTATCTTTATCATTTTTTTTTTGGCAAACCTTATTGCATTCTGATAATTAGCCTTTTAAAATCATTCTTATACTTCTTGTCTGTGTGTGTGTTAGTTGCTTAGTCATGTCTGACTCTGCAACCCCATGGACTAGCCCACCAGGATCCTCTGTCTATGGGGATTCTCCAGGCAAGAATACTGGAATGGGTTGCCATTTCCTTCTCCAGGGGATCTTCCTGACTGAGGGATTGAACCCAGGTCTCCTGCATTGCAGGTGGGTGTTTTACCACCTGAGCTACTAGGGAAGATGTTTATTATAGTTCTAAAATTTGTTGACAAATGTCCATTTAGTCAAAGCTATGGTTTTTCCTAGTAGTCATGTATGGATGTGAGAGTTGGACTATAAAGAAAGCTGAGCACCAAAGAATTGATGCTTTTGAACTGCAGTATTGGAGAAGACTCTTGGGAGTCCCTTGGACTGCAAGGAGATCCAACCAGTCCATCCTGAAGGAGATCAGTCCTGAATATTCATTGGAAGTACTGATGCTGAGGCTGAAACTCCAATACTTTGGCCACCTGATACGAAGAACTGACTCATTAGTAATGACCCTTATGCTGGGAAAGATTGAAAACAGAAGGATAAGGGGATGACAGAGTGAGATGTTTGGATGGCATCACCAACTCAATGGACATGAGTTTGAGCAAGCTCCAGGAGTTGGTGATGGGCAGGGAAGCCTGACATCTGCAGTCCATGGGGTTGCAAAGAATTGGACAGGACTGAGTGACTGAACTGAAGATTTAACTGGGTATGGTTTGTTATCCAGTGAAATGAAATGATTAAATTACAGATAGCATAGAGAGAATATTTATATGATATTAGTGAAATCGAAAAACATGTTGCTCAGGAAGGTCTGGATGCAGAAACATGGAGACACATCAAAGAGGATTTAGACATACATCTGCTATTTCCATTATATGGGTAAGAAGTCAAGGAACAGAAAATGTAGACACTGATTTGTTCATGAGAGTCGGGTAGCCTTTAAACTCTTCAGGAATTTGTTTCCTGGAAGTCAGCAGCCAGCCTTGGGACTATTTCTTAATTATAGGTCATTTCATATTTGTTCCTTTTTGTCTTTCCATGGTCCCAAGTATTTAGTCTACTTATTAATTTTTTTCTAGATATCACTATATGTGTTTCTACTAAGGTTTTCCCCATTGCAAGATTAAGAGTTCTTAATCAGGACTGCAGTAAAGTGGGTGGTACTTATGTAAGTCACATAAACTTTCCAAATTTTTTTGTGGACTTGGAGTATCAAATGTATTGGGTAAGACTATTGTGATCTGTAAGTCACTTTAAATACACATAAGCTATTTTTCTTGGATTATCCAGGGAGTATAATTTCTGCCTGAACCAAGTTGCTAGCATATGGAAACATTGAAGAGGATTTTTAAACTTAAAATAATGGAAAACCAATGTGTTCAGGGAGACTGAAACTAGTATTGGCTCAGATAGCAATAAAGCAAGTTATAAGAATGAAAAAAATAAAGAGGGGGAGGAATAAATAACTTGCCTGCTGACTAGAGTAATTTATAGACATGGAAAATGATTAACCCAATTTTTTTAAAAAAAGTAGGTAGTTTTTTTTTTTTCCCTTCCCCCTCCTCTCTCTCTCTTTGTTCTACCATGATTTTCCTTTGTAAACAATGATAAATTGCCTTGTTGATAGAAAATGCCAACAAATCCCCACTGGGGATCATTCAGAAAGGATAAAATGTATTTTATTTATATTATGACTTAAATCACATAATCTAATGTTCCAGACATGAGTACACTGCAATGAAATGGCTGCACCTCTGAAATATTAGCTATCATTAATTTCAGTTTTAACAGAATAGTAGTCCTTCTTTTATGTCCCATTGTCAAATAGCACTTTTGGCATACTATTCTTTGGTCTGGAATTTAATGTATTACATGTAAATTGAGGAACTAAAACAAAATTATTATTTAACACTTACTAAACACACTTATTATAATATGTACTGCTATTTACAGGTTCATAAAAATTAAATCTTATCTATAAGATAAAATTTCATATGAAACAAAATTTCATATGAAATAGCATACTCTTCTGCACTGTGGATAGACAATAAAAACCCAAATGCATTAAATCTACTTAGATTTCTTATAAGCTCATTAATGTACTCTTAAGCTAGTGTTGTATGAGAGTTAAAATTCAGCTTTTAAAAAAGTGCTCTGTTGTAAGTTTTAGCCTTGTGAAGTTCATTTAATCTCCTTAATGCATCTGGTGTAAGTCTTCTACATCAGGCAGAAATTAGTATAAAGAGTCTTAAATCATGTTCATCCTTTCAAAATGGTTTAAACTATGCCTATGTACAGTCACTAAATACAATCAAGTATTTTTATTGTAATAAGTAATTTGAAATTTTCCATTATTAATCATCTAAAAGCATTCTTGATGAAAACAGAACTTATCGTGAGTTTGAAAATATACTTTTGGTTTTCAGTTTCTTAGTCCTGTGTTTTGATTTAGGTTTTTAATCAGATCTACTTCAGTAAATCAAAACTTACCGTAGCTGTTCCCAAGGTTATACAGTTTAACAGAGGACAGCCTTTTGTACTCAGCAAGTTTTACAGGGTAGAACGAAAACATGTTTGTAGATTAATGATGTAGTATTCTTTATGATTAAATTTTCAAGTGAAGAGTCGCAGCATCAAGTAGTGGAAATAACACCGGGGCTGGAGTTAAGAGAACTGAATCAGAGCTCATTTATGGGTTGAGTAACCTTGGGAAGTCAGTTGTCCTCCCTGAGGCTGTTTTTCTCTTCAGTCTAGGGGATAATAAAATCCAACTCATAGCATCATTGAGAGGCAACTTTACAGAAGGTCACAGTTCAGTGTCAGGTTTCTTCTAGTTAGTCAATAAATATTTATGTTTTATAAGAATCAGGGGCAGTTATATCTAATAAGATATATTTAAAGCCTTAATTAATGCCTGATTTCAGTATTTAGCTGCTCAATATTTAGAAGTTTAACATTAAGAGCTCTAATATGCTCATTAAATGACAATATGAGTTTTTAGTTTTGGACAAACTACTGCATTTATTTGACATAACAATCCTGATTTTATAGCTTTACTTAGAAAAAAATGTATAGGGTCACTTTATATATACACAGCCAAGTTTAGTACATAAAGAAAAATATCTACAGGTTTATAGAACCTCTAAAATTTTAGATGTTTATTGTTTCAGCTGAGGAAAAAAAATGTTAAGTTGGAATTATTTTTATTTTTTAGCAAATCTAAGGCAGTTCAGCAACTCTATAACTGTAAACCTTTGGGGTTGCTTGGGAATTGGTTGAAATCATACAGAAAAATCTAGCTTGAAGTTCCCTCCAGCTTTCATTTCTCTAGCTGAAAGAGGAATGTGTTTAGGAAGCAATGTATTTAAGCTCCAGGAGAATAGGATGTGGGAATGAGCCAAGACATTGTTGATTGCTATTTGATGAGGTGACTTATTTGTAGAGTGGGAAGGGCGACTGTATTGGAATCCAGGTGATTTCAGCCCAAGGCAGTGTGCTATAATGGTAGACATGTGCAAGAAGATTAATGAGAAACTAGGCTTAACAGACTGAGAAGGCAATGGCACCCCACTCCAGTACTCTTGCCTGGAAAATCCCATGGATGGAGGAGCCTGGTGGGCTGCAGTCCATGGGGTCGCTAAGAGTCGGACACAACTGAGCGACTTCACTTTCACTTTTCACTTTGATGCATTGAAGAAGGAAATGGCAACCCACTCCAGTGTTCTTGCCTGGAGAATCCCAGGGACGGGGGAGCCTGATGGACTGCCGTCCATGGGGTCGCACAGAGTCGGACACGACTGAAGTGACTTAGCAGCAGCAGCAGGCTTAACAGAGTGTTGAAGTGTTAAAGAGGAAACTCAAAGACCTTGTCCATCTGGATTGACCTTCAGGTTGAAAGTACGTAGAGCCAAGTGCACAACATGTATTTACCTTAGAGTGCTCCTCAGTCACATGGAAATATGATTTTTTTCTGATTTGAACTCTTCAACATGAAATGTTAACAAAATTGTCTAGCCTAGGGTTTAGAAATGTATTCAATGCAGAAAGTCTTGAAAATATTTAATACTTCAAATAATTTTCCCTAGCCTTTGAGATATCTTGCACTAAAAATGTCTTTTCGCTGAAGCATTTTCTAAAATATTAGTTTCCACTTTTACTTTTTGCTCCCAGGACAACCATTCCTTTGAACCAAAACAGATCCTTTATTTTATTTTTTCCTTTTTTATTTTATTTTTTTTCTGGTTCTGAAATAACCCATCCTGAAGACATAAACAACTTGCCTTGATGGCTAGCTAAGACTCTGCCCTGCCACAGATGTCCTCCAACTCTTTCATTTCTTACCCCAAGGAGCAGTAAAGATAAATCCTGACTCACTAGTGCAGCCCCAGAACTGAGAAGATACACTGCGGCTAACCAGTGGGTAGAAATAAAAACAATGCCTCAATTCAATGATATTAAATGTTGTGGGAAGACAGTCTCTGAGAGAAAGGATAAATAACCTACATAATGAAGAATTAGTTAGCAGTGTTATGTAAATATTGTAGCAGCATCAATGAGGAGGTAAGCAGAAGTATTTTAAGACACTATATTATACAATACACTGTGCACTGTTTCCTAGTGATAAGGTTTTTAAAGCATCTTTATAAGCTCTTCTTCTCTGTTGTGACAGGATTATTTTTGCACCTTTGGAAAGCAACTGAAAGAGGAAGCTTGGAAAAAACTCCTGCCTAACAAAGCAGCCATACTCAAATAGGTTTAACTATAATAAAGAATTGATTTTTAAGATACAAGAATAGATTTAAGATGTAAGATTAAAACATAAGTATAAATGATATTCTCATTTTTTGCAGTGCTGTATATCCTTGTCAGTGCAGTGAAATGCTAAAATGTTGAAGGCTGAAATTGTTTTTATTGTTATTCCACTGAATTTTAAATAGCCACTGAAGCAGATATTTCATGTAATAACACCCAGAAACAATAATATATGTACTATAATGAGTAAATTTGGATGAGTGGATAATGTAATGTACAAAATATCTGAAAGAAAATCACACTAGTTTAAAGAAATGTTTTAGCTGCTAGCATCAATATATTGACCCCCCAGTACTCTTCAGAAAAAGTTGACAATACATATTCTCCTCCCTCAACCTCTAGACACCTGTTTTATAATGACAAGATATTTAAATAATTTGGAACTATCTAGGTTTAAATTTTTTCTTCGGAGTATATTGATTTTGGATTTGATAATGGTGTCCAAATCACTGAAATTCACAAATTCTGTCTCATTTTAGATGGTCGAGAAACATTAAAATTTCGATTTAGTGAAATGATAAAAGGGTAGAGGCTAGAAAAAGCAAAGAAATGGAAATAGCTTAAGTAATCAAGAACTTAATATTTAAGGATAGTTAATCAGTTTGTCTTTATAACCAACTTTTGATTATCTAGCTCTCTTTGCGTCATTCTAGACTCTGTACAGAGAATGTTTAATTGAAGGATACTTTCCTCCCTGTATTCTTCCTATTGCCATCAGTTGTGTACTCAGAAAAGACAAACACATTTTAATACTAGTTACTGTTTGGTCAACAGACCACCAGAACAGGGGCTGGGAATAGAAGCCAGAAGTCCAAATGCAGTGAATGAAATTAGATAAACACAGATACAGGAAAATCTTTAGGTTTAAATCAGATTAAAAATGAGAAGAAGCCAATATACAGGGAGAGGCCAGAATCTAGTAGTTGCATCCAGGTAATGGAAGAAATTGACCAGGGGGCAGATGAGAACCAGATGCACTTAGCAGTGGCAAGCAGCTGTGTAGGAATGAATCAAACTTCTGGGGACATAGGAGAACAAGGGCAAGGCAAGGTCTTACAGAAACATATTCTTCCATACTGGAAAAGTCCTTCTCCTGATGATGTTTATAATTCCAAACCCCAAAGCTGTTGAATTCAGTTTATCTCTGAGTCCGTCTCTTGGTGAATACTTCCTGGTTGATTGCAGTTGAGAGTCTCTCTTATTCCATTGTGCCTGAAAGCACTGTGAAAGACTTTACACAATGAAGAATATTAGCTTTTTAAAAGTTCGCATCTCCTCACACCATCAAGCTGTTTACCAGACCTTTACAGTAAAAATATGTGAATAGTTAACACACTGCAGGAAAATTAAGAGGGAGAGATATTGGTGGATATTTGTGAGGTGGGCTAGAGATGGTATAGTTGGAACTGAGATGCCGCTGAGCATGTGAGTTTACACTTTTCCTGAGGTAGAATATGAAATGGAGCTGTGAAAAGGGCCTACAAGTTTGTTTTCCCAAGTTATGAATTAGGATTTTGAAACATTTGTGAGAACTGTTCTTAAAATCTTTGGAAACAAGTGAGTAGGACATTAATTTTACTTTAAAACTCCTCTTGTTATGTTCACTGGGATCTATTGAACAGAGTAGACACTATCAGAAGTCTGTTACAGTCAACATTTTTATGAAAGAAAAACTCCAGATAAGTAAATATGAAAGTGGAGACTCTAAAGAAGATGAAGGTTTTGTTAATATCTAAATATTTACTATAGTACTGAGTTTTGAATTGCTACATAAGGCAAGGGCTGTTAATTTGGGCCAACTTCCACACCTCTAAGATATCCAATTGTGGGAAAAAATGTTTTAAAAACCTGAATTATCCTTAGAATTGATGGAAACTATTTAACATTTCATTTCAGATTTCATCTCAGAAATAAGTGAAACCATTTTGTTTTCTGTTATTTGTATGAACCATATTTTAAAATATGATTTACTGTTAATACTTTGAAATTTAACCCATGATCGATTGTCATATAAACCAATTAGTCAAAGCTCTACATAATTATTATTAGCCTCAAAAGGAAAAAAAAAAAAACTAAAAAAAAAAATTTTTAAACAGACTAGTGCAGAATGAACCTCACCTTGACAGGAGAAAGTATAGTTAGTATTAAAAGACAATGTCCGTCACGTTTAGCTTTCCAGAAACTAATTCCTGAAATACTTAGTTATCTGATTTGCTAAGCTTCTCTACATGTTTATTATCAGATTCCAGATTATCCTCAGAAATAACCTCTTGCTGGATTTGACAATTAAAATATAATTTTAGTCCTGAGAATTGTTTTAAAATAGCCTTTTTTATTAAGTATATTACTTAAAATTAACCAAATTAAATATATCAATCAAACTGTTCTTTTCCCAGTTTCCCTCCTCACTTCTTTTTTTCTTTCGTGCAAACTTTATTTGGGGAACGCTTTCTTTTCTATGTCAAATGATATTATAATGATGCTTTCACAGAGTTTGACTAGCAGTGGGCACTTGATGCAAACTGGTCAATCAGATTACTTCACTGGGATTTTATGGAGAGGCTCTGGGAAATAAATGTTCTTTCTCTGGTGTGGTTAACTCAGAATTTGTGAGCCTAGAGTAAATTTCAGGTCATTACTATTTCCCACTACTTGGAAGAATCAAATCCTCAATAGGAAAAAGTGAGGGAAAAAATCCACAGATGAGCAAAGTTAGGGAGAGCAAAAGAAAGTGCAGGAGAGACAGTGAGGGAAAAAGAAGGCATTAAGACTGAGGGCAAAGTAAGGAGAAAGAGGAAGACCTAATCTAGCATCTGGAACTATCCCTGTTCATCCCAGCAAACAGTATAAATCACCAAACTTCTTTTGTTTTCCTTAAATAAGTTTGAGTTGGAATTCCATCATTTGAAACTTGAAGTGTCTCGACTAATATTCTTTTCAAACAAGTATTTCCCTAGTATGAAGTGTGCCTATGTTTTACCAATTTTCTAGTGTTTAAAAACTCTTAAGTGAACTGACTGGCTTAACTTTAATATCTGTACTTTTCATAAACAGATAATGGTGTTGATAGTATCCCAAATTTAAAACCTTTAAAGTCATTATTGTCAAGTTTTTGAAAATGAAATAATCTAAATACATTAAACCTATTATCTCCATTCAGATGGCTTCTGTGGTCTCCAAAATTCATCCAAGGATTTGTTTTAATGTTGAACTTTGCAAATAGTAAATTAAAAATCAGATGTTTAGAATTCTAAATATAGTGTTATTAAAAAACTAATTCCCCCCCCCACAAAAAAAAAAAAAAAAATCCTGGTTCATCCTATGTGGCAGTTCAATTTTAATTTTTATGATTTAAAACTGCATCTATGTTTCTGGCAAATGAAATCTATGTTTCTGGCAAATTTGGAAAAAAGTACTTCTTAAAATATAACGAATATATATTTTACTTTACTTTGATGATAGCCATTCTGACTGGTGTGAGGTTATATCTCACTGTGGTTTTGATTAAGAATTTCCCTAACGATTAGCAGTGTTGAGCATCTTTTTAAGGGCCTCTTGGCCATTTACATTTTCTCTTTGGAAGAATGCCCATTCAGTTCTTCTGCCCATTTTTTAATTGGGTTATTTTTTTTGATCTTGAATTGAATGAGCTATTTATATATGTTGAATGTTAATCCCTCATTGATCATATCATTTGCAAATACTTTCTCCCATTCAGTACCTTGTCTCTTTGTTTTATCAGTGGTTTCCTTTGCTGTACACAAGCTTCTACGTTTAATTAGATCCATTTACTTTTATTTTATTTCCTTTACTTTAGAAGACAGATCCAAAAAAGTATTTCAGCAATATATGACTAAGAGTTCTGCCTATATTTTCCTCTAGGAGGTCAATGGTATCCAGTCTTTCATTTGGGCCTTTAATCTTTTTTGAGTTTATTTTTGTATATAGTGTTAGAGAATATTCTAATTTCATTCCTTTACATTTAGCTGTCCAATTTTACCAGAGCTGTTTATTGAAGAAACTTTTTTCTCCATTGTATATTCTTGCCTCCTTTGTCATAGATTAATTGACTGTAAGTGTGGGGGTTTAATTAAAGGCTCTCTACTTTTTTCTGTTGACCTATGTGTCTGGTTTTGTGCCAGTACCATACTGTTTAGATGACTGTAACTTTACTATAGTTTGAAATCAAAGTGTGTGATTCCTCCAACTGTCTTTTTATTCAAGATTTTTTTGGCTATTTGGGGTCTTTTGTGTTTCCATAAAAATTTTAAGGTTATTTGTTCTAGTTCTGTTAAAAAACAAAAAAAGCCGTTGATTTCACTGAATCTGTAGATTGCCTGTGGGTAGTATGGTCATTCTGATGATGTTGATTCTTCCAATTAGAGAACAGAGGGTATATTTCCATGTGTTGGTGTCACCTATAATTTCTTTCATCAGTGTCTTGTGGATTTGGGAGTATACGTCTTTTGCCTCTTGTGCATAGGTTTATTCCTATGTATTTGATTATTTTTGATGTGATGGTATGTGGAATTGTTTTCTTACTTTCTCTTTTTGATTTTTCATTGCTAGTTTATAGAAATGTAAAATTTCTAATTTTGCAAGATACTAATTTGTATCTTGCACCCTTACCAAATTCATTGATGAGCTCTAATAGTTTTCTGGTGACATCTTTAGGATTTTCTATGTGTAGTATATGTCATCTGCAAAGCAGTTCTAGTTCTTTCTTTCCAATTTGTATTCTTTTCTTTTTCTTCTATGATTGCCATGGTTAGGACTACCAAATCTATGTTGAATAAAAGTGGTGAGAGTAGACATCCTTGTCTTGTTCCTCATCCTGGAGGAAATGCTTTTAGGTTTTCACCATCGAGTATGATGTTTGCTATGGTTTTGTCATATCACTTTTATGTTGAGGTATGTTCCCTCTATGCCCACTTTTAGAGACCTTTTATCATAAATTAATGTTGAATTTTGTTAAATATTTTTGTGTGTATATTCATCATTGATATTGATTTGTAATTTTTTATTTTTAAGAATTCCTTCAGTGATTCATTGGTTGTTTAATAGCATATTGTTTAGGTTTCTTCTGTTTGTGTTTTTTGTAATTCTTTTCTTGTAGTTGATTTCTAGTTTCATAACATTGTGATTGGAAAAGATACTTGATACATTTTCAACTTTTTTAAATGTACCAAGATTTGTTTTGTGGCCTAGCATGTCATCTATCCTGAAGAATGTTCCATGTGCACTTGAAAAGAATGTGTGTTCTGCTGCTTTCTGATGGAATGCTCTATATATATCAATTAAAGCCATGTAATCTAAAGTGTTATTTAAAGTCTATGTTTCCTTTTTCATTTTCTGTCTACGTAACCCATCTATTCATGTAAATGTGAGGTGTTAAAGGTCCCCACTGTTATTGTGTTACTGTCAGTTTCTCTTGTGTCTGTTAATAATTTTCTTATATACTGAGGTGATTATTTTTCGGGTGCATATAAAGCTACAATTGTTATATCTTTTTCTCAGATTGACTCCTTGACCATTATGTAGTGTCACTCTTGTCTCTTGTGACAGTCTTTATTTTAAAGTCTATTTTGTCTTATATAACTACTGCAGCTCCACTTTTCTTTTGTTTTCCATTGTGTGGAATACCTTTTTCCATCCCCTCACTTTTTCTGGGGTTTTATCTTGTTTGTTTGTCTGGAACATGTTTGTCTGCCACATCATTTTATCTAAGTTTCTATTAGTATTTCTATGTATGTGGTATGTTAGTTACATTTCTCATCCTTGGAGAAGTGGCCTTCTGTAGGAGACTTCTTACGTATCCCAGAAGTGCACTTCACTCTCATCTGTCAAGCTGTATGCTCCAGGGGTTCCCCTAAGAGGGCTGCATATGTCCTGTTGGGGAGGGCTGACTATGTGGGCAGTCTGATAGGCCTGGTTGTCTCCAGCCTAGTTGCTTGCCAGGCCCTGCCTTGTACAGATGCTGCTGGCTGCTGTGTGGCAGGACCTGGTCATGAGGCAGCTGACTGCAGAACTCTAGGGGTTCCACAGGCTACTGCTGGCTCACTGATGGGCAGATTCAAGGTCTCTGTGACTCTGGGGCTGGCAGGTAAAGTCAGGTCTTGGAGTTTGTGCCACGCTACTGACAGGCACAGCAGTTTCCTGGAATCTGGCTGTGGGACTCAGGGATACCTGAGCTCATTTTAAATCATTTGTGGTGGTGGTGTTGGGTGTGGGGGGGACAATTGGATATAGGGTCCAGATTGTCCTAAAGCTTGTGTTGGCCTGTTAGCAGATAGAGCCAGGACCCAGCTGGTTTCAGAGTAGGGTTGGCCTGCTGTGGGTGGTCTGGATCCACATGCTGCTGGATTGTAGATTTCAGGTGTCTTCCCCCTGGTTGGTGAGGCTCATCTAGAGTCTTGTGTGGACTTCCTAGAGGAAAGGGCCAGTGCCTGCCTACTGATGGGTGGAACTGGGTTTTGAACCTCTGATGGGTGAGCTGTGTCTAGAGGCAGTCTAGAGGCTGCTATGGGCTCAGAAAGTGTTAGGCAGCCTGTCTGCTGGTGAATGGGGGTGTGTCCCCACTCAATTTTTGTTTGATGTGAGATGTCCCAACACTGGTGCCTACAGGCTGTTGGGTGGGGGGAGGGCTTGGTGCTAATAAACTAAAATGGCAGCTTCCAACAGCAGTGTTCACAAGGTAGAATGTTTCCCAATGTCTGCCACCAGTGTCTGTGTCTGGAGGGTGAGGCACAGACACCCCCAATCCCACCTCCTCTCTAGGAGGCCCTCCAAGACCATCAAGTAGGTCTGCCTGAGGCTCTTATCAAATTATTGCTTTTTCTCTGGACCATAGTGCATGTGAGATTTTATGTGCACCATTCAAGAGTGAAGTCTCTGTATCCCCCAGTCCTGTGGGGCTCCCAAAATGAAGCCCTGCTGGTCTTCAAAGTCAAATGCTTAAGGGGCTCATCTTCTTAGAGCAGGGCCTCTGGGTCTGGGGGCCTGAAATAGGGCTCAGGACTCTTACTCCTGTGGGAGACACTTTGCAATATAACTATTTCCCAGTTTTTGGGTTGCCTACCTGGGGGGTATGGCATTTTTATATAGTCTACCCCTTCTATCCATCTTGCTGTGGTTCTTTGTTCATATCTCTATTTGTAGAAGAGCTTTTTGGGTATGTTCCAATCTTTTTCATGGATTTTCTTCTGCAGATAGTTGTGATTTTGGGGTCCTTGTGAGAGGAGGTGAAATCGGGGTCTTTCTGCTCTACCATCTTGACTGGTCTCCCAGAGTAGTTTTATTGTCCTAAAAATCATCTGTGCTCCAACTATTCACCCTTCCCTCCCTCCTAATCCTTGGTTACTATTGATCCTTTTACTATCTCTATAATTTTGCCTTTCCAGAATGGCATATATAATAGTTGGAGCATACAGTATGTAGCCTTTTCAGTTAACTTCTTTCACTTAGTAATATACATTTAAGTTTTTTTCTATGTCTTTTCAGAGCTGGATAGCTCATTTCTTTTTAGTGCTGAATAATATTTCATAGTATGGGTGTACCACAGTTTATCTATGCACTTACTGAAAAGCATCTTGATTGTTTCTAAGTTTTGACAATTAAGAATAAAACCACTATAAACATTCATATGCAGGTTTTTGTGTGGGCATACATTTTCAACTGTCTTTCGTAAATACTATTAAGGGCAATAGTTGGCTTATATGGTAAGGATACGTTAGTCTTGTAAGAAACTACTAATTTGTCTTACAAAGTGACAATACCATTTTACACTCTCACCAACACTGAGTGAAAATTCCTGTTATTTCACATCTTACCAACATTTGGTGTTGTGTTTTGCATTATTCCCTCTCTAATAATGTGTGTAGTAGTATCTCATTTTAATTTGCAATTCCCTAAGGACCTATGATGTTGGCCATTTTGTCATATGCTTACTCGCCATCAGTATATTTTATCTGGTAAAGTGTCTGTTTAGATTTTTTGCTTACTTCTATTTTTTATAGTTGAGTTCAGGTACTTCTTAGCAGTAGAATATAGTAATTCATTCTTAGCATGTGATATTTCTACAATAGAACTGTAAAAAAGTGCAATATATTCTAATTAGAAACATTGACCCTTAGGAAAAAAGTATATATCTATTAACAAGTCCTGGAAATATTCTTTTTCTCTTAAGAGTTGTAGATGAATGTGTCCTATTAAGCAATAGTCACTCTAGTAACAATTACTTATGTAGGTGCTTTATTGTTTTCAAAGAATGTCTACATAGAGTTGCCGTGAAATTAAATGAGACAGCCTGTTTTTATCAGCAGTTATTCCTTTTTTTTTTTTTTAACAGAGAAGCAGAGGTTCAAAAGTAATGTTGTTTACCCAAAGTTACAAAGTTGGTGTGCAGAGATGGAACTTCAAGTCAGCCCTCTGACTCAGAATCTAACTGCTAGAAGAGGTTAAAGAGATTACTCTTTTCAAGGAAGGAAGGATTATACTTTGTGAAGAATATGTAAGTTTTATGTTAGTGCTGTGAGCAGTCTTTCTTCACTAAAAATGCAATGGTAAATTTGAAAATCACCAAGACAGTACTTTACCATTTTTACATTGAGACATCCTGCCTTAGTTTTCTGTATGAGGCTTGTGATGATCTGCACAACATTATCTACCCAGTTATACCAATTATTTGATCACCTTTCCTAGCTTCTTTGAAAAATCTTATTTATCACAAACTTCATTTCTAAAAATATTTGAATTTCTTCAGTGGCACATCAGTCTGTTTATTGACTTTTAGATCAACATCAGACCTTTCTAAATTATTAAAATTTCAAAATGCATATTAGAAGAATGATATATGTCCGTATCATATAGAACTATGACCTCAGTAGTTTTCAGAATAAACAGGTAATTTCCAAATCCTTCTGGTATTTGCCTCCATATGAAATAATTTGTTTCTGTGACTATGTCTTTAATATAAAATTTTAGATAGTATCTCTTGGCTTCCTGTTGTGTATTGATCACATTCCTTATGTAAAATGACTATATGGCATTTCAATATTTACTTTGCTTAATATTTTAGTCTACAAATCCTGAGCATGTTTTTGAAAAAAAATAAAACTGTTAAAAGTGTTCAGATTTTATAAAACAAGGTTAACTAATGAAAGTAAAACATTTGATAAATAAATATCCATATACATTTTATGAAATGTATCTCTGATCACTGTGTCCCTGTGACTTTCTTTGATTTCAGCTTTCTCCTCCCTTCCCCTTCCAGTAATGTCTTCAGAGCTAATTTTGATATGGCTGAAATTTGGGAGAGATTTTCAGCAGTTTCAACTGTGTTGAACTACCCTGTGTAAAACTTTGTACATCTCCTTCTCAGGGAAAGCCCTCTGTTTTATACGATAGGTCTAAATAGCAGCAGTTTTGATTTCTCTTTCAGATAAGCTAGGAGGTTTGGCATTACCTGTGGTCTAAATCATTTCCTTCTCACTGGGGAGATTATTCTCTCCAGAGGGCTTCATTCAGCATGTCCACATACAGCCTTTTTAGAAAAGGAAGACTGAGGTGTGTTTAGGGGAGTTACAAGACCTGAGTAGTTAAAAAGAATTGGAGTAAGAGAGTGTCAGGAATGGTGGATGGGAAGGTAGGGAAGTGAGCCAGAGCAAGTGAGCTCAGAAAGCTAAGAAGGGTGAAAACTGCTGATCAGTGTATGCAATAATGTATCTTGTGCTTGGCGCAGTGTATGGAAATCCAAAAATTGATTTTGTTATTACTATACTATGAAGATGAGGTATTAGGTTTTTAATAAATCTCCTTTCTACCAATACATTCTTTCCCCCTCATTTTTCAGTTAAGAATTTTTATAGAGTCAATGTTCAGAATGTACATTATTATGACTGTAAATAGTATTCATGGGTAAGTCACATAGTGTACTATACATTTATTATTACCTTGTGCAAATTTTTTCCCCTAGAGGTAAGGTTTTCTGTTGTTGTTGTGTTTTTTTTTTTCCATTTCTGTTTTCTATTGCTTCTATAAGGCCAGTGGGAGAGAGAGAGCAAGCCAGCTAGCAAGACAGAATCTTAAAAAAATGTAACGACAGGAGTGACATCCCAGTATCTTTGCCATACTCTTTTGGTGAGAAGCAGATTACAGGTCCCACCAATACTCAAGGGGAGGGAGTTACACAAAGGTATAAATACTGGGAGGCCAGGATCATGGGGGCCACCTTAAAGTCTGCCACATAATAATCTCTGTTTTATTCTTTTTCAGGTACACATTCAACCCATACTAACCAATAGAATGAAGAACACTTCTTTTACTCTGTTAAGTACATCAGTCCTACTCTTTCCTTTTTTGAGAAATACTTCCTGGAACCTTGTGACTTTTCTCCAGTTTGGATTGTTGTTTTCTGGGCCTGCAGCATAACCAGTTATCCTTGGTTTTTTCATTTACCTTCTTAAGTTGGATTTTCTTTGCCTGATTTCTGGTTTATATCATTTTTTTCCTGGACCCTATGCCATTTTCTTTCTATTTTCCTATTGTGCCTTAGGAATCTACTGTGTCTTACTGTTTGGGAAAATTATCCTGCTAGGAATTTTGACACCAGCTCTCTTTCTTTATGCCAATTCCTATCCCCACTCCTTATATTCCTTAAAGCCTGCTGAGCGTTGGAGAACTTATGCTTCTAATCTAGTGGAAATATAGACAAAATTTTGTGCAGCAAAACATATTGAGCTGCAAAAAGAAAAAAAAAAGAGAATGGGTAGGTACTTAAACATAGCTATTTTTTATATCTTACATGGCTAAATGTGATAATTTTGAGTTCTGTTTTGATGTAATAGTTTGGCTAGTTAACTAATTATAGTTTAGGAGTAATTTTGCCTCAGAATTTTGAAGGCATTGGTCCAGTGTTTTCAATCTTCAACTACTGCTGAGACTGATTTTATTCTGAAGGCTGAGTCTTACAGATGACTTTGTTATCTCTACAAGCTTTTATATCTTTTCTATCTCCTTTTAGTTTGAAATTTCACAACACTATGCGTTATGCATCTTTTTTCATTGTTTTTTCCTTATCTCATTATTTTTTAACTCAGAAACTTTTTTTCAGTTCAATATAATTTTCTTGTATGTTTCTTTGAAAATTCTTTCCTTTGTTTTATCTCTTCTCTTTGTGAAACTCCCATGAGAGGGAGGTTAGATCTCCTGAATTGATCTTATGATTTTATTATTTCTGTCTTATTTTCCATTTCTTTATCTTTTAGTTTAAAAACAAAAATCTCTTTTCATCCATTTTCCTGGAGATTAGCTTGACTTTATCTTCCAGCTCTTCTATTAAATTTTAAAAAGTTAATTTTTTTTGATAGTGGTAATTTCTAGCAGCTCTCATTTCATTGATCTCTTTTTTTTTTTTTTTTTTTTTTTTTTTTTTTTGTGTAATAAAGTTTTATTAAAGTATAAAGGAGATAGAGAAAGCTTCTGACATAGGCATCAGAAGGGGGCAAAAGAATAACCCTTTTGCTAGTATTAGCAATGGAGTTATATACTCTCCAATGAATCCAAAGAATGTCTGGAGGTTGCAAAGACCTCACCAGACCCACTCCCATTACATTTTAAGATAACAGAGTTGGCTAGAAGGTCTAATCCAAAGATTGTCCTCAGGCAGGATACATCCTTGTAAAGACCAGACCTACTCCCATCATTTATGTTTTAAGATAACAGAATTAGCCAGAGACTGTCCTCAGGCAGGATACATTATTGTTATATAATCCTAAGGAATGTAGAGGAAAAAAGTAAAAAAAGTTTGTCCTTTCTTCCTCCTTGAATATTCCATACTTCTCTCTCCTTGGGGACCCCTGGACTTCTTATCAACCTGCCTAGGAACTGACTCTCTCATTCCCCCCTTTCCTTTTAGGAGAATTATGTTGCCTAGGGAAAAGGGGCGTCGTTCTCATTCCATAACTGCTTCAGAGCTGACAAGGGGCGTTGTCCCTAAATTGGTGAGGCAACATATTCTCCTAATCCTCATAGTGAGGATGTCTGATCCAGGGGCCCCAAATAGTAGTCGGGAGAAGCTACAGTGATAGCAGGAATTTGAGCAACCATTTGTAACTTAAAAGCTTTCATGCGACTAGAAACAAATCCAGTTACACAGTTACAGATGCAGGGAGCAAACAGCAAAAACAAAACAATCAGAATTATTGTAATTAAGATAGATTTCCACCATGGGGAACTAGTTAACGTCTCCCAAAGTGAGACAATAGAGGCTTCAGGAGTATCCATGGCCCTAATCATCTTGTTCATGTGTTTAGTAAAATGAGTAACATTAGTGCTCATATCAGGTATATATGTGCAGCATTGAGTATGAATGATGGCACAAGTTCCTCCTTGTGCAGCTGTCAGAATATCTAAAGCCAATCTATTTTGTAAAACCACCTTTCTAATTTGTGTTTGTTCAGCATTAAGAGCTGAAATAGCTTTTTGAGAATCTTGTAATGCCTGTTGAGTAAAATTAGTCAAAGCATCTACTCGTAGCATAACATCTGTAGTTCCCAAAGAGGGGACAAACACTGCAGCCAAATAATCATACCAGTGAAATACAGACCTTGCCCACCGAGTTTTAAGGTGAGGTAAATTAGCAGGCTTTTCTGGAAGCTCTGAAAATATAAAGCCATGAGTAAATGCTAAACCCAGGGTGCATCTCCCTATCCAGCCAGGGGGAAGCCAAGCCCATAGGTAAGAGCCACATATCCAATAAGTCCCGTTTGGAGCAAGCCAGCGTGACTGAGATATCCAGTCCCAATTAGTGCCTGGCCAGGCAAAGGGAGGTCCTGAACTGGGGTTGGAAAACACGGGAATGATTACGTTACATATTTCTTGAGGCAAAAATCCCAATTGTTTCCAATCATTGTAATTAAGTTGTTGGCTAACCTTGGGGGATGGCTCAGTTTGTTCCCAGCATATAGGGGCAGTAGATATTAGACGTCCTTTTTCAGGAGTTAACCAAATAACCTCATCCCATATTTGATAAACATCAGGTAAAAGACCATCAGATCTAGACCTATTGGTCTTATGTGCAGCAAAATAGTCATTAAACTGAGACAGTGTATAATCAAAATTAAAAGTCACATTATGTCCATAGTTAAAGTATAGAGTATTACACTAGTCCATTCTAGGGTTGTTAGATGTCACCAGACGAAGAAGAGGCATCACATGTGATTGTTGTTGAAGGTATTCGCAGACTTGGAGAAAGTCTTTTCCTTGAAGTGGAGATGTCCACCACGGGAAGCCTTCCACTGATGAAGTGGGGAGTGCTCCGCAGACCCAGCAGTTAGACTGATTGTGGAATGCAGCATAGGAGTGAGCCCAGGACAGGAAGGCATTGTCTTGAGGATCAAATGGCAGACTCAGGATTTCTGGAGTCAGCAGAAGTAGGCTCACATAGATTATCAGGCCCATCTGAAATGTACAAAGCCAGAGCATAGAAAGTAAAGACATAAAATGACATCACTTAGTTTTGGTCAGGGTGCCATCTCTTGACTCGAGTGTGATGCACCCATGAATCAATTCCTGGCACTTTGACAGCTGTGGGAGAAGAAAGAATAACCTGGTAAGGGCCTTCCCAGAGGGGCTCAAGGGATGAGCCCCCAGATCCCAATGTTTTTATAAGGACCTCAGTTCCTGGCTCAAATAGAGGCTTGCTGGATTCAGAGGCTGGGTCAGGAGTCGTCTGCTGGAGTTCTGTTAATGCCTGTTGAAAAGCTGAGAGCTGAGTTACATAATTAGTTAACTCTAAGGCTTCAGGATCTATAACAATGTCTGTGCGTAAGAAAGGCCTTCCATAAATACATTCAAAGGGGGACAGCCCCTCCTTTTTGGGGGCAGTTCGAGCCCTCATTAAAGCTATGGGTAGGACTTTAATCCAGTTGTCCTGCGTTTCTTGAGTTAATTTGCGCAGATGTCTTTTGATAATGTATTAGCCTTTTCAACCTTTCCTGAGGATTGGGGTCTCCAGGAGCAGTGTAAGTGATATTCTATTCCTAGAGCTTTAGATGCCCCCTGAGTTACAGCAGCTTTAAAGGCGGAGCCATTGTCACTCTGAAGGCTCCGTGGCAGCCCAAACCTGGGGATAATCTCATGGATTAAAATCTTTATAACCTCTTTAGCTTGTTCACTACGACAGGGGAAAGCCTCAATCCATCCAGTAAAAGTATCCACCCAAACTTGTAAGCAAGAATATCCATTAGCTTTTGGCATATGAGTAAAATCAATTTCCCAGTCTTCTCCAGGATACTTTCCCTTTCGTTGTAACCCAGATTTGGCTAGCTTTTCAGTCTTTGGGTTATTTTTCTGACAAACCTCACATCGTTTGATAATGTTCTTTAAAGTTTTCATTACATTTTTACCATGCCTAGCTAGGCTAGGCGCTTCCTGACCACCAATCCAAGTTTGAGACCTAGGCCACAGTACAGTAGCAACATAGATTACAAGTCCCTTGAAAACCTATGATCCGATAGATTAGGTTAGTACTTTTAATTCCCAAGGAGTTATGAAATGGTCAAAGAGACCGAAAAGTTGACCGAGAAAGGAGAGTTCGGTCCACACGCTTTGCCCGTTTCTGGTCGGTTCCTGAAGAAGACATTGGTTGCCTCTTGGCATTGGCAGGTCGTTATAAACCCCCGACAGGTTTTTGCCATAAGCCTTATGAGGTCGCCGCGGAACCACAGAGCAGGGCTCCTCATTTGCTTCGCGAGGGCGTTTCATTCATTCACACAAGCACACTGAAGAGTTAGTAAAGTACAGCAGAAAACATGTTTGCTAGGAGAACAAAGAACTAGAGCTCCAAGCATCCTTACCTTGTCTTGAAGGATCCCGGACGAGCCCCCAAGATGAAAGATTGTTGCTGAACGATTAGACGCGGGATTCTTGGCCTCCGGAGGAGACGAATTCAATCCGGGGCCAGAGACGAGGCTGGATCGCTCAGAGCTTTTGTGTAATAAAGTTTTATTAAAGTATAAAGGAGATAGAGAAAGCTTCTGACATAGGCATCAGAAGGGGGCAAAAGAATAACCCCTCATTGATCTCTTATATTTTCTTTTCTCATATCATCCTGATACTATTTTCTTGATTCATTGTTTTTAAGATCTCTCTAATGTTGTTAATCATTTATATTTTTTAAGTTTGTTTTTTCTTTAAAGGCCTTTTTGCCTTTTGTTTTAGACTTTTTTTTTTTTTCATATTAGACACTTTCCTTGAATATCTAATGATAGTAGACTGATAATTTTAATTTTATGAGTGAGGCACCGAAAAGGTGTTTGAAATTTGTGTGTATGGCTAAGGCTTGTCATTTTATAGGAGTAGTATAGGGCTGTTGGATGAGAAGTAGACAGATTGGGGAATCAATGTTAGTACGTATGTGTCTTTTCCCTTGGGGTGATTATTTTTTAGAGATAAAGCTTCCATTCTATTTTTCTGGGCATTTGTCTCACTGTCAGTAGATTGGGACCCCACAGTGGGGTCTCTCGTTCAGAATGCAGGATTTCATGAATTCATTTGCTTTGAGTATGGCCACACATTGGCCTGCAGTTTCTCCCTATGTCTCCAGGTACACAGCTCTGCTATTCACATTCTTTATAGGGTAACCTGATCTATTCCTCCCAGGTGAGGGAGAAGCAGTTTCAGAAAGGAGGGAATCTAGTTTCAAATTTCTGAAGCAAATTATCCATCACAACTCTTGGCTGCAAACGCCCTTCACTCTGACTTTCAGAGATATCTGGTGCTTCAAAATCATGAGCTTTTCCAGGATATTCTCTCAGAATGAGCCTTTTCTATCAAAATAAGAGTAAGTTGATTCTCATTGGTATCATCCTTTCACAGACAGTTTTAATCTTTTTTTCTGCTTCTATAAATGTGTCATAACTTTTTATATGTGGTTAATAAATTAAGAGTTTTGTATTTCTCACCACAGACTCCTTTGGAAAGTAAAAATAAGGAAAGATAGACCATTGTATTTTAGCCACCTGTCCCATTTAAATTGCTCTGAGGATGTTTGTATTCATTTTAGAATTTAGACAAATAGTAAGTAATTAGTGTCCAGATTTAACAGTATTTTTAACAGTATTTTAATTGGACGAAAGAGTAATTTTTATATGGGCTTCCCTGGTGGCTCAGTGGTGCATAATCCACTTGCCAACGCAGGACACGCAGGTTTAATCCCTGGGTTTGGAAGATCCCCTGGAGAAGGAAATGGTAACGCATGCCAGGATTCTTGCCTGGAGAATCCCATGGACAGAGGAGACTGGCAGGCTACAGTCCATGGGTTTGCAAAGGAGCTGGACGTGACAGAGCAACTGAACAACAGCAGTAATTTTTTATATAATTTCCAGATATTTTTCTTAATAAATCTTTACCAGTTCTTATCTTGAGTAAACTCTTAAGCTGAAATGCATCAGTAGAATTGTGGTGCTAAATGATACTTTTTGAGAATAAACTTTTACCATCATATGCCATCATGTCACAAACTGTTATTTTATTTTTTAAATTTAAACTGCTTAAAGTTTACTGCCTAGTCACTTACCTTAAGTTCACCAGAAAAAGTTGTGAGACAAGTACTTTTAAAATCACTGGAGTAAGAGAAAGGAGTAAGCAAATAATCCCGTGTCTATGACGTGTAGTGTAGGATCTACAGCTATTGGGTAGCATGACTTGAGAGATACAGGTTGCCATAACTCAGGAACCAGCGTGTCTCATCTATTTCACTTGCCATAATTCTTTCCAGAAATAATTTGATGTAGTACAGACAAGCTTCCTCAGAGGATCCAGCCATAGTTAATTGTTTCTTGTCTAGTTAAAGTCTTGTGCATGCTCTCTTCTGAACAATCTCATTAATGTTGTATGTCATGGAGTTATTAATTCGTGTGATAGTGCTCACATACACAGTATTATATCAGTGGAATGAATACTATGGTTTTACTTTGTTCAATGTGGATATCTATAAATTTTGAACCACTCTTTTAAGGTTTATTTTGCTTAGATGATTTTATAGCTAATGTACCAAGTCTATAGTTTTAAAAACCAACAGTACTCTTTTAATAATCTTGATAATTAGTGCTCTCCTAATAGTATTAATACTGATATTATTATCATTAATAATTGTCAGATCTATTTAAATGTAAAATTTTGTGTCATATATAGCTTTTAATTTATCTTTATTTTCTAACATCCAAGTAAGGAGGCAAAGTAATATCCAGTTTGGAGCTTGAGGTAGATAGGGAGTCAATAAAATTCAAGATTTCACTTGGAGTAGATAGGGAGTCAATAAAATTCAAGATTTCAATTGATCTTGCAAAGGTAAATAAGATTAAACCAGACACAGCCAATGGAATGCAAAACTATTTAAAAGACCTTTGGACAGACATTGCTTGTTTTCTATCCAATAACTATTCTCCCATTGCTTAATAACAGAATCCAGTATACTTAAATACTTATCTTTCAGCCTCCCTTGCCATTAGGGGTGTTGATGTGACATAATTCTGGCTAATGAGGTATATTCAGAAGTTTCTGTGTTTGGGAGAAAAGGTTTCTGAGAATGCATTTTAAAGGGGACAGGTCTGCTTGCTTTTTTGGACCTTGTTGTCTTTTCTTCCAATTTCTTCCTGCTTAGAAAATGCATGTACTAGGAGGTAGAGTAGCATCTTTTGGTATGAGATGAGAACCCAGGACCAAGAAGATTTTCTATTTTAAAATTTTAATGTGTTTTTAAACACTTTTCTAAAAGCATTACAGAATGGAAAAATATCCCTTAACTCAAAAAATCACTTTTCTTCTTAGAAAACAGGTACTACTCTTTTAAACAATTTTATTACATATGTTTTTAAACACTTTTCTAAATGTTTTACAGAAGAGCTATCACATTCATTCCCTGAAATAATGCACTTCTCAAATATATTACACATACAACTCTTATAAATATATTTATTATGTGTTTATTTTAGAAACACCTTTATTTCATTTTTATTTTATTTACATGCTCTAAAATACTACTCTAAATACATTATAGAAGAGCTATTATACCTAGTCCCTGAAATAACACTGCTGTCAAAGGACCTTGCACATGGCACTCAAGATAATTGTCATTAATACATGTTTTTCAGAACTTTTCTAAATGAATTACAGAATGGAAAGCATATACCTTCACATGAAGAAGCTCTTCTCTTTATCTTGTGCGTGTGTGTGTATGTGTGTCTGTCTGACTCTGTGGCCCCATGCAGGTTCCTCTGTCCATGGGATTCTCTAGGCAAGAATACTGGAGTGGGTTGCCATTTCCTTTTCCTGGGGATCTTACTGACCCAGGGATCAAACTCACGTCTCTTGTGTCTCTTGCATGGCAGTCAGATTCTTTACCCACTGAGTCACCTTGGAAGCCCCTCTTTATATTTTAGTACACTGTAATTCTCTTACAAGCATTGTTATTTTAAGTCATGAACACTTTCTCAAGCAGCTGAATCAACCCTGTATTTCCTTTTGGTTGTTGTTTAGTCACTAAGTCATGTCTAACTGTTTTGTTACCCCATGGACTCTAGCCAGCCAGGCTCCTCTGTTCATAGGATTTTCCAGGCCAGAATGGAGTGGGTTGCCATTTCAATTACATGAGAAAAATCATTCTGTATTTTGTTAAGTCACCCAATTCAGATTTTAATTAAATGCTGCTGAATGTAATTTCCAACTGAGATGTCTTCCATAGACTCTGAGGAGACGTCTTTGCATGTTGCTTGCATTCTACTGTAGCCCACAAGGCTCCTCTGTCCATGGAATTCTCCAGGCAAGATTACTGGAGTCGGTAACGTTCACTTCTCCAGGGGATTTTCCCAAGGCAGAGATCAAACCTAGGTCTCATGCATTACAGGCAGAATCTTTACCATTTGTGCCGTGAGGGAAGACTATTTACATTCTACACTGCTGAGTAACAAAGATTTCTTTGCCAATCTAATCTCAGGGAAGCATCTGTAGTGATAGCTATCTCTCTTGAAAAAACAGTGGTTTTGATCCCTTTCATTTTACTGAAAACATGGAATTAGTTGAAAGTCCTAAGTGATTACATGAGAGAAGTGACATGAGAGATTACGTGAGAGAAAGCATTCTTGCCATAATGCTTTCTGTTTTCTCTAGTATGTAGATAGTCAGAGCTGTAGATTGGGAATCTCTTCTTGTATTGTGAAAACTGACTCATTAGAAAAGACCCTGATGCTGGGAAAGATTGAGGGCAGGATGAGAAGGGGATGACAGAGGATGAGATGGTTGGATGGCATCACCAACTTGATGGACATGAGTTTGAGCAAACTCTGGGAGTTGGTGATAGACAGGGAATCCTGACATGCTGCAGTCCACAGGGTTGCAAAGAGTTAGACACAATGAGCAACTGAACTGACTGAAAAATCTCAGGGGATATGTATGTACGAGGATATACATGTCTCACCCCTTGTTCAATTGCAGTGACCACCTAGCGTCAGTTTTCCAGTTCTGAGCATGCTCTTCTAATGGTATGCCTCAAGAATATTTATTTCAGCTATGGCATATGATTAATTGATGTTTATAAGTCAGATAATTATGCATGTATTATAAGGTATGTAACAATTTAATATTGTGATCAGTGTCTAATATTGTGTACTATCTTTTTTAGGCAATCTTCAAGCAAAAATTGAACAGACTTTAAGGATGATATTCTTTTAGTTATATATACATTAATAATAATTTAGTTGTACTAAGCTTAGCACTGTGAATGCATCCCAGGAAATGGCAATGTTAAATGATCAGTGCTATCACAGTCAACTTGGCCCAGTCCCTTTGGAATTTCTTCTCCAACAATATTTGTTTAAATTAATTGACATACAATAAGATGTTTATTGGTTGACTTTTTTTGAAAAAATGTGACTATGCTTTTTTTTTATAATACGAAATTGAACACAAAACAATGGAATAAATTTTGTCAAGCATAAAGTGTTCTTTTTGTCTCATGCGATCATGTTGTAAAATAGCACAATGCACTGTGTGGATTTATTCTGAATCAGTATGAATTTTAAACCTTAGGTCTTCAAAATTGTTCAGGTGTGAGAATCCTGACTCATACATACAGATATAAATATTTGCTCTAAACAATAGGTTAATAAAGGGACTTCCATTGTGGTCCTGTGGTTAAGGCTCTGTTTCCCCTGCAGGTGGTGTAGGTTCAGTCCCTGATTGGGGAACTAGTATCCCACATCCCATGTGGTATAGCCAGAAATTTTAAAAAATAGGATAATAAAACCAACAATTTATTCAGGGCTAGAACTTGGGAGTCATAAACTTGTAACCAAAATGAAGGCATATTTAATGTCCAACAAGATGGAAAATGAGCATGTATCCTCCAAATTCACAGTGGATCGACACACGGCTGCCTGTTGATGCATTGTAAGCAAAGTTGTGGATGCCAAAGGAGGTTTTTCTTGGAAGTTTCTAAGCCCGTGGGAGGTGTTCCAAAACTTAAGTCACTGGCAGGAAGTACAAGCTCTCGAAAACTATTTGCTGCTGCTCCAAGGGCCACTTTAGGTTATTGGGGCTTATTCAGAATATTCTCCTGAAGTTACCTATGGGAGACATGAAGCCTTGTGGTGACTTTTCTGTGCAGCTTTTTCCTATACGTCTCCTTGTGCTATATCACAATGTAGAGGCAAAGGTGGTGGCTGGGGTGGTGTACATGGGTATGGGCAGGGGCATGGTATGATGTGAGAGAACACTGTTATTTGATTAGAATCACTGAGAATTGATCTGCCTTTGCCAGCACCTGATAGATACAAGCTGTGAGTTCAGGAGCCTTCAATCACTCAGTTCAGTTGCTCAAACATGTCCAACTCTTTGCGACCCCATGGACTCCAGGACACCAGGCTTCCCTGTCCATCACCAACTCCCAGAGCTTGCTCAAACTCACGTTCACTGAGTTGGTGATGCCATCCAATCATCTCATCCTCTAAGGTCCAATTCTCCTCCTGCCTTCAATCTTCCCAGCATCAGGATCTTTCCAATGAGTCAGTTCTTCTCATCAGTTGGCCAAAGTATGGGAGTTTCAGCTTCAGCAATATTACTCAGCCATTAAAAAGAATTCATTTGAATCAGTTCTAATGAGATGGATGAAACTGGAGCCCATTATACAGAGTGAAGTAAGCCAGAAAGATAAAGACCATTACAGTATACTAACACATATATATGGAATTTAGAAAGATGGTAACGATAACCCTATATGCAAAACAGAAAAAGAGATGTATAGAACAGACTTGTGGACTCTGGGAGAAGGCGAAGGTGGCATGTTTCAAGAGAACAGCATCAAAACATGTATATTATCTAGGGTGAAACAGGTCACCAGCCCAGGTTGGGTGCATGAGACAAGTGCTCGGGCCTGGTGCACTGGGAAGACCCAGAGGGATCGGGTGGAGAGGGAGGTGGGAGGGGGGACCGGGATGGGGAATACATGGAAATCCATGGCTAATTCATTTCAATGTATGACAAAAACCACTGCAATGATATAAAGTAATTAGCCTCCAACTAATAAAAATAAATGGAAAAAAAAAAAAAAACAATCCTTCCAATGAACATTCAGGACTGATTTCCTTTAAGGATGGACTGGTTGGATCTCCTTGCAGTCCAAGGGACTCTCAAGAGTCTTCTCCAACACCACAGTTCAAAAGCATCAATTATTCAACTCAGTCTTCTTTAGGGTCCAGCTCTCACATCCATACATGACTACTGGAAAAACCGTAGCTTTGACTATATGGACCTTTGTCAGCAAAGTAATGTCTCTGCTTTTTAATATGCTGTCTAAGTTTGTCATAACTATTATTCCAAGGAACAAGCATCTTTTAATTTCATGGCTGCAGTCACCATTTGCAGTGATTTTGGAGCCCCCCCAAAATAAAGTCTGTCACTGTTTCCATTGTTTCCCCATCTGTTTGCCACTAAGTGATAGGACTGGAAGCCATGATCTTTGTCTTTTGAATGTTGAGTTTTAAGCCAGCTTTTTCACTCTCTTCTTTCACTTTCATCCAAAGGCTCTTCAGTTCCTCTTCATTTTCTGCTATAAGGGTGTTGTCATCTGCATCTGAGGTTATTGATATTTCTCCTGGCAATCTTGATTCCAGCTTATGCTTCATCCAACCCAGCATTTTGCACAATGTACTCTGCATAAAAGTTAAATAAGCAGGGTGACAATATACAGCCTTGATGTACTCCTTCCCCAGTTTGGAACCAGTCTGTTGTTTCATGTCCAGTTCTAACTGCTGCTTCTTGACCTGCAGACAGGTTTCTTAGGAGGCAGGTCAGGTGGTCTGGTATTCCCATCTCTTTCAGAATTTTCCACAGTTGGTTGTGATCTACACAGTCAAAGCCTTTTGCATACTTAATGAAGCAGAAGAAGATGTTTTTCTGGGACTCTCTTGTTTTTTTTTTTCTATGATCCAGTGGATTTGGCAATTTGATCTCGGGTTCCTCTGCCTTTTCTAAATCCAGCTTAAACATCTGGAAGTTCACTGTTCGTGTACTGTTGAAGCCTGGATTGGAGAATTCTGACCGTTACTTTATTAGCGTGTGAGATGAGTTCAGTTGTGTGGTAGTTTGAACATGCTTTGGCATTGCCCATCTTTGGAACTGGAATGAAAACAGACCTTTTCCAGTCCTGTGGCCACTGCCGAGTTTTCCAAATTTGCTGGCATTTTGAATGCAGCATTTTAACAGCATCATCTTTTAGGAGTTGAAGTAGCTCAACTGGAATTCCATCACCACTAGCTTTGTTTGTAATGATGCTTTTTAAGGCCCACTTGACTTCTCATTCCAGGATGTCTGGCTCTCGTGAGTGATCACACCACTGTGGTTATCTGGGTGTGTCATGAAGGTCTCTACTTCTGTGTATTCTTGCTGCTGCTACTGCTGCAAAGTCACTTCAGTCGTGTCTGACTCTGTGTGATCCCATAGACGGCAGCCCACCAGGCTCCCCCGTCCCTGGGATTCTCCAGGCAAGAACACTGGAGTGGGCTGCCATTTCCTTCTCCAGTGTGTGAAAGTGAAGTCGCTCAGTCGTGTCCGACTCTCAGTGACCCCATGGACCGCAGCCTACCAGGCTCCTCCATCCATGGGATTTTCCAGGCAAGAGTACTGGAGTGGGGTGCCATTTCCTTCTCCAGTGTGTTCTTGCTACCTCTTCTTAATATCTTCTGCTTCTGTTAGGTCCATACCATTTCTGTCCTAATTTTCTTTTTTTAAATTTTTTTTCATTTATTTTTATTAGTTGGAGGCTAATTACTTTACAGTATTGTAGTGATTTTTGCCATACATTGACATGAATCACCCATGGGTTTACATGTGTTTCCCATCCTGATCCCCCTCCCATCTCCCTCCCATCCCACCCCTCTGGGTCTTCCCATTGCACCAGCCCTGAGCACTTGTCTCATGCATTCAACCTGGGCTGGTGATCTGTTTCACACTTGATAATATACATGTTTCAATGCTATTCTCTCAGATCATCCCACCCTTACCTTCTCCCACAGAGTCCAAAAGTCTGTTCTATACTTCTGTGTCTCTTTTTCTGTCCTGCATATAGGGTTATCGTTACCATCTTTCTAAATTCCATATATATGCGTTAGTATACATACTGTATTGGTGTTTATCTTTCTGGCTTACTTCACTCTGTATAATGGGCTCCAGTTTTATCCATCTCATTAGAACTGATTCAAATGTATTCTTTTTAATGGCTGAGTAATATTCCATGGTGTATATGTACCACAGCTTCCTTATCCATTCATTTGCTGATGGGCATCTAGGTTGCTTCCATATCCTGGCTATTATAAACAGTGCTGCGATGAACATTGGGGTGCACGTGTCTCTTTCAGATCTGGTTTCCTCGGTGTGTATGCCCAGGAGTGGGATTGCTGGGTCATATGGCAGTTCTATTTCCAGTTTTTTAAGGAATCACCACACTGTTCTCCATAGTGGCTGTACTAATTTCTGTCCTAATTTTCTTGAAGAGATCTCCAGCCTTTCCCATTCTATTGTTTTCCTCTTTTTTTTTTGCATTGATCATTGAAGAAGGCTTTCTTATCTCTCCTCGATATTGTTTGGAACTCTCCATTCAAATTGGTATATCTTTCCTTTTGTCCTTTGCCTTTCACTTCTCTTCTTTTCTCAGGAGTCTTAAGTCTTCCCAAGTTGACTTGTGAATCTCTTTGTATACTGAAACCTACTACACTTAAAAAATCATGTGAAACTGCCACTAATACTGTTCAAGGGGTTCTAGGATCTTAATTTCCTGACTGATTAGATGGTGGTGTCATTTCTTGAAAGAGAGCCTTAGGGCGTAGAGCAGGTCTCTGTAATGACTGTGGTTAAGGTGATTAAAAATAAGGAATAGTTCTGTTATAGGCATTATGAGAACAGATACCTCTGTGATACTGTGTGTGTATGTATGTATGTGAATAACAGACACAATGAACTAATTTTCTATTATTTAATGTCAGTTTATGGAGATAGCTGAGGCATTTGTCTAAAGCTCAGTAAAGTCTACCTCCCTGTAGAATACTTTACTGATAGTTGTTGTTCAGTTGCTAAGTAAGGTCCGACTCTTTGTGACTCCATGAACTGCAGCATGCCAGGCTTCCCTGTCCTTCACCATCTCCCTGAGTTTGCTCAAACTCAAGTCCATTGAGTCAATGATGCCATCCAACCATCTCATCCTCTGTCGCTTAGTTCTCCTCTTGCCCTCAATTTTTCTTAGCATCAGAGTCTTTTCCAGTGAGTCAGCTCTTCACAACAGGTGGCCAAAGTATTGGAGCTTCAGTTTCAGCATCAGTCCTTTGAATATTCAGGGTTGATTTCCTTTAGGACTGAGTGGTTTGATCTCCTTACTATCCAAGGGACTCTCAAGAGTCTTCTCTAGCACCACAGTTCGAAAACATCAATTCTTTGCTGCTCAGCCTTCTTTATGGCTCAACTCTCACATCCATACATTTGTTATTCAGTCAGTCAGTTGTGTCCAACTCTTGCAACCCCATGAACTGCAGCACACCAGGCTTCCCTGTCTTTCAGCACCTCTCGGAATTTGCTCAAACTTATGTACCCACTCCAGTACTCTTGCCTGGAAAATCCCATGGATGGAGGAGCCTGGTAGGCTTGCAGTCCATGGGGTCGCTAAGAGTCAGACACATCTTCTGATGTCAGAGCGTCTTCACTTTCACTTTCATTCATTGGAGAAGGAAATGGCAACCCACTCCAGTGTTCTTGCCTGGAGAATCCCAGGGATGGGGGAGCCTGGGGGGCTGCCGTCTATGGGGTCGCACAGAGTCAGACACGACTAAAGCGACTTAGCAGCAGCAGCAGCATGTCCACTGAGTTGGTGATACCATCCAACCATCTCATCATCTGTCACCCCTTCTCCTGCTGTCAATCTTTCCCATCATCAGGGTCTTTTCCAATGAGCTGGCTCTTCATATCAGGTGGCCAAAATATTGGAGTTTCAGCTTCAGCATCAGTCCTTCCAATGAATATTCAGGGTTGATTTCCTTTAGGATTGACTGGTTTGATCTCCTTGCAGTCCAAGGACTCTCAAGAGTCTTCTCCAGTACCATGGATCGAGGGCATCAGTTTTTCAGTGCTCAGCCTTTTTTTACATTCATACATGACTACTGGAAAAAATGTAGCTTTGATTATATGGACCTCTGTCAGCAAAGTGGTTCTCTGCTTTTTAACATACTGTCTAGGTTTGTTCATCTTGGCAAAGGACACAGCCCTGCCCTGGATTGCTTTTGGTGCTTGTTGGCTGTGCCAGTAGCTTCAGACTTTCTGGTGGCAGCAGCAGTTGAAAAGTCCAGTTGGTGCAGCTATCATTTCCCTTGAGCTCGGAAGCAGACACGTTAACACATCCTGGCAGCCATCACACACAGTGTCAGCTATGGCATAGTGACTTGGATAGGCAAGAGCAACACTACACGCCGTTACTGCTGATCACTGCAGGAGTCTGAGCCAGAGAGGGAACAGTGGCCAGTACTACATGGGGACTGCGCAGAGACTACTAATGCTCTCTCTTTCCTGTTGATACTTTCCTGGTGATTCTTTGATGTGGGAATGAGCTTTATATAGTTTTTTCTTCTATAGGTAAAATTTCATTTGCTATATTGCTAAGCACAGGAAGTCACAGAAAGTTGAACACACTTGGTACCCTCTTATTCTTTGGGTGTTATTAAGCTACTTTGGTCTCAAAGCCACAGTAGAAAATAGAAGCAATGTCTTTAAGAAATAATATCACGCACATCAGACTTGCTGACATTTTTTTCTAAGACTCTAAAGGAGAAGGGATTCACAACTGTGTCATTTTCCTTCCAGTATACACCTAGATGACACTACTATTATTTTTCTATATTGTCAGACCTTGGTTTTCTTGATTTATGTGCAGAGTGGTAAAGAATCTGCCAGCCAATGCAGGAGACATAAGAGACACGAGTTCCATCCCTGGATCGGGAAGATCCTCTCCAGTAAGAAATGGTAACCGGCTTCAGTATTCTTGCCTGGAAAATTCCATGATCGGAGGAACCTGGTAGGCTACAGACCATGGGGTCAAAAGTGTCAGACACAACTGAGCACACACACAGAGAGCTATCAAAAGAAATGTTTTAATATCTGAGTCACCTTTAGAAATGACAGTGACCATAGACGCTTTCAAAATGGTGAGAATTTTCTTCACTAGGAAGCCTTTGGCTAGGAGAAAAAAAAAAATTACTGTGTCCCAGTGAAGGATATACAGTCATGGTTATCCATCTGGATTTCCTGCTTTAGATAAGTCACATTTTTATGACTTCTCATTGCTTTTGTCAGGAGCATGTGTTGGTGTCAAAGACCTAGCCAGCAGGCTTGAAAAGAATCTTGTTTACTGTTTTGAAAGATACCAGCTTCTTCAGAGCCAGGTTTTAAAATTATTTTCTTTTCCAGAAGTTTTGTCACAAATTCATGCATAACCAAGTTTTTGAGAACCAAGAAGTTGGCTGCCTTTTTAATCATTGACTTAACTTTAAAGCTGAAGTTTCACTTCTTTGGAGAGTCCAGGAAAGCCCGGTCACAGAAAAGCTTGACAGGGAGAATGCAGTTATGGATTGGCTCAGTTGGCAGATATTTTGCTTCAATGAATAAGGCAAATCTTCCGATTTAAGGCCCTTCTATTGCCTGTGAATGCTGTTGAAAAGAAGGGGCTCTTTTGGCCAAGTTTTCATTCTGTGAGAGGAGGATGGGAGCTGACAAATATACATAGTTTCCAATTCCAGGCAAAGAGCTTCTAAAGCCCAGAGTTGAGAATGACAGTCTTGTCATTTTATCTATTGGCAGAAATCTCTGAATATATCAAAGTAATGAAAAACTTTTTGAAAGTTACCTTTGTGACAATGACCTTAACATCGAAATATGGATTTATTTTATTTTCTTGCTGAAATAGACAGGATCAGTGATGCAGTACTTGCCAAAAGTGACCTTATTGACTAGAGGAAATGATGTGACTAGAATTTCTCCAAAGGGTTTAGAAGAATGTTTGTTTCTTCTCACAATCCTATCCTTGACTGGCGGAGAGAGTAATGGTTATTCTAATTCTGTGTAGTGTGGCTTGCCATCTTGTATAGCGAGCTAGATTTTTTTCACTACATCATATCCCCAAACGATAACAGTCACAAATTATTGAATACCAAAGACGCTGCTATGCTAAAGTAAGTTAAAGCTTTTAAATCAGATTTCTCATTGGAATTTACTGTTGAGTCAGATTAGTTTTTACAATAGTTGCCATTCATTTCTACTTGGTTTTAGAAAGTGACTTCTATTTTTTCTTCTGAAAAATAGGTGAGATTTATTGACAAAGGTTTTTTTTTTTTTTCTAATATGTAGTCTGCCTATATGAAGAAAATCAGTTCCTAGTGAAATAAAATACATACAAAATTATGTATATGTTCTCATGTTCACTGTGTTGAGGATAGGACTCTGGTTTTCATGAATTTTACAAAGGACTCCAGTGACCCAAACAAAAATGAAAACCTCAACTAAATAGTATCTAAGACATTTCCAGCTTTAATATCCCATGATTCTGTTTCAGAATATAGAATTAGAACCAGACTGCGGCAGGACTTAATCTTTATTTGGTCTAATATTAAAACAAGTAACTAATGTATTGTTAGGACTGCTATAATGAAATACCACAGACTGGGTGGCTGAAACAATGGATTTTGTTTTCTCACAATTTGGAGGTTAGCTGGTCCAAGATCACGGTGTCAGGCAGTTTGGCTTTATTCTGAGGTTTTAATTTCTGTTTGACTTGCTGTGTCCTCACATGGTCTCTCCTCTGGTCACATGGTCCTAGTGTCTCTCTGTGAGTCTGGATTTCTTCTTATGACATCATTAACAGTGGATTAAGGCCTATCCTGAAAAACCTCTTTTTAACCTAATCCTCTCTTTAATGATCTTATCTCCACATGCAGTCATATTCTGAGGTACTGGAGATTAGGGCCCTAACATATGAACTTTGTGAGCACACAATTCAGCCCATAATAAGTACCTTCTCTGTGCAAGGTGGGGATGGGTTTGCTAGAGAGAGGAAGGAATTGAGGTTAGTTTCCAATCATGGACTTTCTTGAATAGGAAAGAAGTGACATTCACGTGTGATATTAATAAGGATGCTGGAGATCATAAAATGAGGTCCAGGAAAGCTATAGAAGAGAAGAAAATAGAGACCTTCAAGAAGGCGGGTTTAATTAGCCATGTAAAATGAGAAGTCAGGTAAACTAAGTGTAACGATTGTCCATTCTCTGAGAAATCTCATAATAAAAAGCATAGTTTTAGGCAGTATGAAAATAATTTCTAAGCAACATAGTTTCCCCTTTTTATGTCTAGTATTACAGAGAAAACTTATAACCACCTTCAAATTTCTTAACTTTCTCACTTTTATCTCATTTACTTCCCTCAGTATAACTACACTTTGAACACCATTATTAAAAAGGTTCTCCCTTATTTCCTTCAACATATTTAGCTCTTTGCTTTTTCTGTTTATACAATTACCTCTTCCTGACCCTCCATCATAAAATTCCAAAGAAACCCACCTGGCAAGGGAGATCCCTCTTTAGAAGAAAAGTAATAGAAAAGAGAAGGCAGAACCAGAGAGCTTTGGCTGGGGAGGAAGAAAGGCCTGAAAACAATTATAAATTAATTGTTTTGCATTTTTCACATAAAGAGTTTAGATTGTGAAAATGTGGGATTTGTTGCTGATCTTCCCAAGAAGGACTTTAGTGAATGGAATCAGAGGCTATGTTGGAATGGGTAGAGCCATATTGGAGCTGAAATAAGTGAAAAAGAGCACAAGTTACTCCTTTTATATGATAACTGCAGAGGGATGCTCAAATAGAGCAATAACTACAGGGAAGCGAGTGAGTGAGTGAGTGAAAGTCACTCAGTCATGTTCAACTCTTTGTGACCCCATGGACTGTATAGTCCATGGAATTCTCCAGGCCAGAATACTGGAGTGGGTAGCCTTTCCCTTCTTCAGGGGATCTTCCCAACCCAGGGGTCAAACCCAGGTCTCCCAGCCACAGGGAAGCTAGAGGTACTGTCAAGTACAAGCTTTTTATGATTAGGAAAATTTGAACAGATATGCATTCTAAAATCTAAATTTTAGATTAAAATTTAAAATTCCAAATTTAAATCTAAAATTCTAAAAAGAAAAGGGTCCATTGAGAAAGGAGAGAATGCAGATTTGGGTAGGATAAAGAAGACTTGATGAATCACCATCCCTGGGAAGGGTTTGAGATAAGATGCAGCTAGTATGGGAAGATCTTTAATACAGATACATTTTAAGCAGGTCACTGAGACACTTAATGCCTGGTTGACTGTGTTTTTCAGGGAAGTAGGAAGAAAGGTTTCTCTCGAGCAGGAGGAGTAGAAGTCTCGAGAAGAGTGGTGAAGGTCTAGAATATTTGTGGAGACAAGTAGGAGAGGGAATCAAAAGTTCTGTCTCTGAAAAATTTAGTTTTGAAAGTAGAAAAAGAAAGGACTCCAGCAATTTTAGTGCAAGGATTGCTTTTTTTTGGTCCTATAATTAGCAGAAAATGATTGTCAAAAAGAACGATGAAGAAGATGAAGTACATTTCCATCATGAAGATGTATTTTCAGTGTATAGCTTCTTAATCTGCTTCAATTTGAAAAGCAGGGAGGTATCCTAAGGCTCAGGAGGTCTTTTCCCCCCTTTTTCTTTTGTTGAAAACTACTAAATGTGGTAACATTAACTGCCATAACAATTGTGAGAACTTTTCATTTCCTTCAAGTGTAGGCAAATGGAGGATGTGTGCTATATTTTATTTTTATGGTCCTACTTTCAGGGAGTGTCAGCTGTTTTTAGATTGACAATAAAAATCCTTATTGCTGGGAGAATTATATTTCAAAAGTTTCTTTTCTCAGTTTTCATCTGTAGAGCTGTTTAGCAAGAATACACAACACAACACACACACACACAGAGAAAGAGAGGGAATAATTGAATATCTCCACTGAAGTTTAAACATCAAATATCAACAGTGTAGAGTTGGATGCAGGCTGTAGATGCAGACAAATTAATTTTTAAATTATTTTTATTTTTAGTTATTCCTCACTGATGCAAGAAATATGGCTGAACAGTTGTTTGTTTTCATAATCACTTCTGATAGCAGAGTAGTGCTTTCTGAAAAACTCTCAAGCATGACTATGATTTTTGATACATAAATTCTGCATCATAAAGGATAGTATTGGATATATATTAATAATAAATCAGTCTTACCCATTTTAGGCTTTTTTGGAATCTCAGACAATACACCTGAAATTACCAATCTCTGCATCATTCCTCCAGCAATTGATCTGAACATTTACAACTGTTTCTTGAGTGCCTGCTGTATACCAGGTCTTAAGCTGGAGTCTTAACGATACAGAGATGTATGTGTGCATACAACTAATTCCAGTTCTCATGGTGCTTACAATCAGCCACTATTTCCTCCAAAGGATAGCTATTCATACTATAGGTGTATACTCCAATTTGATATGAAGTTAACCTGGGGAAAGAGCAAAATAGTCCTCTGTGTGTCAACAAAGAACCAGCCCAATGTCCTGAGGGATTAGGGCTATAATAACTAAATAGCTACACTTATAAAATTGCATGCAATGAGCAAGATGCTGTTCTTGGTACTTCATATACACACATTCTTTCATGAATACTACTTTGAGGTAGTACCATTCTTGCTTTACAAATAAATTAAATGAGTTGTCAAAAGTAAATTCTAAGTGACAGAGATTTCATCTGGGTACTTTGACTTCAGACCCTGTATTCTTTACTGCTTCAGTCTGTATTATTTCGTCATATTAAACACATAACTTTATTGAATTAAAATACTTAGATGTAGGAGGCCAGTGGTTCTCAACTGGGGAGATTTTATTCTCTACAAGACATTTGGCAATGTTTGGAGACATTTTTGGTTGTCATAACAGGAGGAGTAACACCTATCCCTGGGTAGAGGCCAGGAATGCCTCTAGACATCCTGTAGTGCACAAAACTGCCCCATAACGTGGAATTATCTGGCTCAAAATGTAAATAGCATCAAGGATGAGAAACTCTGCCTGAGAGTACATCTTGGAAACTAGGACCCAGAGAGAAAGGAAACATGACTCAACACTGCTCTGAATTATATCTTTATCCATTTTATAGTTTCTGCTTAGAATGAACTCTTCAGAATAAGGTTATTGAGTCAAGTATATTTACATTTAACTTTCATTTATGTTGTCGTGTTGTTCTTCATGAAGATGTTCATATTTTGCACTGTCACCTTCTCTGACTTGAAGTATCTGTTCTCTACACCCTTAGCTACTCTAGATATTGGCAGTGCTTTCACCTTGGTCAGATTATGACAGTGGTATCTTGGCATTACTTGTTATTACACTTGTTTGAAGTATGAGATTATGTTTTGAAAATATAAAGTGGAGAATTCCTTGGACAGGGGAACCTGGCAGGCTGCAGTCCATGGGGTCACAGAGTCAGACACAACTGAGTGACTAACATTTTCAAAACTTCATACTTCAGACGGTCATTATTTTTAAATTTACTGATAATGAGACTTTTAGGTTAGAGTGTTTGGGTTAGAATGGATTTTTGTTTCTTTGTAGATTTCTCTCAAAGGCATATATCCTAGCAGTTTCCTTTTCATCCTTTCCAGGGATTAAAAAATGCATTTGCTTCCTTCTGTATGTGGCACAAAAGTTCAAGGTCTTTTTCAAAATGTATTTTCACATCACCCCATGGTGTCATAGTGCCACATGATTAGGTTGTATTCCTATAGAGATAATGTCATACAATCTGTACCCTGATCTGTGGAAAAATCAGATATTGCTTGTTTAAGTACTCTTTTTTTATTTGTTAGCCTATAAAAGCATAAAATAAAATGTTCATTTCAGCTTTCACAATATCAAATCAGTGACATTTCCTTTACCAAAGTTTCTTTCTTTTTTATTGGCTCTAGTCAAACTGTTTTATACCTCCTAGAAAATGTCTCATCTTCTTTATTTCTTTTCAACTTCATTATCTTTTTGATGACACAGTAATTTTCTTTTCATCTTTTATCTCCGTTTAGCTGACATCTTCACTTTGTCTTTCTTTTCAACTATGCAAGTTCTTACCCATTGGTTTTGGTAACTTAATGGAAAATTCTATTTCTGTGAAGTATATGATATTACTTTTAGAAGTACTTAATTAAGTTCTCTAAAGATTAGATGAGCAGATTAGACCAAAAAAATGAGTAAATGTGTATGAAAGATTCCTCATGGGAATCCACCAGAAAGGATTTGGGGTGAATAGCGACAAATTATATTAAACTGACATCTTATTTTTCATTAATGTCTTTCCAAGAAAGGTTCAGGGGATCTGTTATATACTCTTTAAATCTGAGATTCAGGAATATTCATCCTACTGAAGTAAAGCAGGCAGTAAAAATAAACTGGAAAAAAAAAAAGAGGAACAAAAATTGAAAACTGGTGGAGTTAAGAACTCAGGACAGCATGTTGGTTTCACAAATAGTAATTAAGCATCGTTGCAAAAACTTTTTAGAAATTCGAGACCCATCAAAAACACATTTGATCTGTACAATTAGTTATTCCAGTTCACTAAGCAGCTTGCTCTTGTGGAAAGCATATTGAAGTTGGAGTTAGGAAAACAGGATAAGTCATCACTCATCTGTATTCTTTCTTCCAGAGGTGCAGCTCTGTCACAGTAATCTTTTTCACTGTTTGATCCTTCTCTTTCCCTCTAATTGGGGTTATATCGTTTTCATATGATGAGGCAATCCTATTTGTTGGTTTAGTTTGTAAATATAACCACAATCTTGCAGAAACATGCAATTCTTAATAAATTTAAACCAAAGGAGAATAGAAGGTGAAGGAGAAATAGATGCAATATGTTTTGTTTGTGCTGTTACTATTAATATATTTTGGAATAAAGATGGTCACCTACTAAATGAAGTGGGAGGGAAGAAGCATGATTGAAAACAGTTATGGTTTGAAACCAGATGGGGGAATGTTTACTGAGACTGTCACCACCATTGAGAAATATGGGAGAGAAATGGTAGCATGGTTGTTAAGAGTGTGAATTCTAAAGCTGAAAAGACCTTGTTTTGAATATGTTTATTCCATTTCCTAGTTGAATTTACCTGTGTCAGCCCCACTATCCTCACTTGTAAAATACAAATAATAGTAGCATTTATCTCGTTGGGTATTGAGAAAATGAAATTAAATAGCACACGTAAAAAAAAAAAGGTAAAAAAAAAATGGCACATGTAAATTGCTTAACCTAGTGACTATATAGATACCAGTACTGCTGATAACCGTTCATTCATTGACAGATGTCAGCCATTGTTTTCTAAGAGCTTTCTATGTTAGTTTGCATGAGTTGTTGTTGTTTAGGCACTAAGTTGTGTCTGACTCTTTGGCAACTCCATGGACTGTAGCCTGCCAGTCTCCTCTTTCCATGAAATTTCCCAGGCTAAAACACTGGAGTGGGTTGCCATTCCCTTCTCCAGGAGATCTTCCTGATCCAGGGATCTAACCTGCATCCCCTGCATTGCCAAGTGTCTTCTTTACCATCTGAACCACCAGGAAAGATCCAGAAATGTGAGGAAATAAGTTTCTGTTAAATCACCCAGTGTGCGGTATTTGTTATGGCAAGTCTCGAAAGTATATATGCTGCTGCTGCTAAGTCACTTCAGTCGTGTCCAACTCTGTGCAACCCCATAGATGGCAGCCCACCGGGCTCCCCCGTCCCTGGGATTCTCCAGGCAAGAACACTGGAGTGGGTTGCCATTTCCTTCTCCAGTGCATGAAAGTGAAAAGTGAAAGTGAAGTCGCTCAGGCATGTCGGACTCTTAGTGACCCCATGGACTGCAGCCCACCAGCTCCTCCGTCCATGGGACTTTCCAGGCAAGAGTACTGGAGTGGGGTGCCATTGCCTTCTCCAGCAAGTATATATAAATATAAGATACATCTACCATCTGGTAAAATGACATTGAACGTGATGTGAAGTCGCTCAGTCGTGTCCAACTCTTTATAACCCCATGGACTGTAGCCTACCAGTCTCTTCTGTCCATGGGATTTTCCAGGCAAGAGTACTAGAGTGGGTTGCCATTTCCTTCTCCAGGGGATCTTCCCGACCCAGGGATCAAACCGGGTCTCCTGCATTGTAGTCAGATGCTTTACCGTCTGAGCCACCGGGGAAGTCCTTCTAGTGACACTGAAGAAAAATATTAAAGATATGCTGTACTTGTAGTCACTTCATGTATCTTCAGTTATACCACCACATTCTTCGAGGAGATTGAGGTAGAAAGAGCTCTACACATTATTCCCTTCCTTGGAATCAAGACTCAGGGTAGAAACAACAGGATAACAATATTTGGGGGCACTGTTCAGAACACTTATTAGGTTAACTGTATATACCAACTGGCTGTTGATAGTAACAAATTCCTAGTTTAGAAATTCAAGCTATCATCATCAGAGCTCTGAATTCACTTTTAAGCAGGTGCCTTGATGCCTGTTTAAAACTTAAGCATATGCCTAATGTTGCTGTCAGCTCTTGATTAGACCAAAGCCATAAAACTTAGGTGATAGAGAGGAGAATGCAGTATCTCTGTTGCAGAAAGGAACCTTATGCTTATGTATAGAATTCCAGAACCTTTATTCACTTAAGTTAAAAACAATTTGTGCAAACATCTGTATGCTTATTTTAATTACTGCCAAACCATCAACACATAACATTTCACCCAGTAATTAATTTTATTTTTTTCTGGTCCTACTTCAGAGGCTAGACACTTGTCAAAAAAGCCTAAATATAGTGGTGGCATATAAAAAGAAATCTAATAAATGGAAATATATATTAAATATGAGAAATAGCACTGAATTGATATAACATTCAATGTTATTAAAATGAGTCAATTGTTAGAGCAACAATATGAGAGATATTTCATTTGGGTATTTTTAGGAAGTACTCTTAGAATATAGATGCAAATTGGTAAGCACTTCTCCACAACAGTATGAAAAACCAACTTTCTTGCAGACTTGGGAAATTATTCAGAATATAACTATCACAATTCATTTATTGATTTTGCATCCTAGGAAATATCAAGAAGAATTGTCTGATATGAATATAGACCTTGGGCTTGCTAAAAAATCAATATTTATTTCTTAGGTCAATCAATTTATTGATATTCATCTCAATGAGAAGTCAGTAGGTGTATAATATAACTGTGGGCTAAATTTCTATACAGAAATATTATAAAATGTTAAAATCTTAAACTTAGTGTTTTTTTCCCTGAGACTCATATCTTCTACTAACTTAATATGGTTTATATAAGGCTCAAAAGAAAAAAGCTTAGGTATGTTAAATATTTTATGATTTTTGTTTCTCCTACCATTTAGTAAAAGCAAGAAATACTGCTTAAATTATTTAAAATTACAGCATCCAAAGTAAACTTTCACCAACTTAATAATAATGAGCTACATAGCAATTATTTAAAACTATGCACTAAGTATTTTCCAAATAAATAATTAGCACCTGCATACAAGAATGAGAAGTGTAGGTAAAAAAAAAAAAAAAAAAACCTCCTAAAATAGTGATTTTGAAACAGATAATTGTTATAATGTAGAAAAGTACATATAATCTATGAATATATAATTCAAGCTAATGTTATAAGCATATGAAAAGGAGCAGGTTTTCAGTACATCTACCTCACACATTTGCTGTTTAGCAAATCATTTTACTTTGAAGCTAACTAATATCTGCCTCCTTTATAGCAGCTGGTTCTTGTCTTTATATTTGTTTCCCCAAGTATACTTAAATTACATATTTTTCATACTAGAAAAAGAAGTATCTTGCATATTTCTGTATGCTCTTTTTGCAGCTAATATTTGTCTTGCTAAAGGCATGCAGGGGAATGACACATAAGTGACATAATCGTTAAGTAACCTGAGTCATTAATTGTTGTTGTTAACTAGTGGCTTCATTGAGGAGGGCATGTCAACCCACTCCAGTGTTCTTGCCTGGAGTATTCCTTCGAGAGAGGAGTCTGGTCAGCTGCAGTCCATGGGGTCACAAAGAGTCGGACACGACTGAGCAGCCAAGCGCAGCACAGCACAGTGGGTAAACTGTGACCACCTCTTTGCAACCCCATGGACTATAGCCTGCCAGGTTCCTCTGTCCATGGAATTTCCCAGGCAAGAATATTAAAGCGGGTTGCCATTTCAGTCTCTGTGGTATCTTCCTGATCCAGGAATCAAACCTGTGTGTCCTGCATTGGAAGAATGATTCTTTACCACTGAGCCACAAGGAAAGTCTGAGGCATTAATTACCTAATTATATTTTTCTTTGCTGTGGATAGTGGCCTCCATTCAACTGTTAGCTGTAACATGCCCACCAAAATTTATTGTTTCACTTTTTTCTATAAAATCGTGTTAGCTGCTAGAAAATAAAAATAAAAGGTTTATAAAAGCAGATTCACTCTTACGAGATCTTGTATACTTGATATACCATTAATCATGAATGTCAAATGAGATGTCATGAATGTCAGATGAGATGAGGCCAATGACTTTGGTATTTACTTGTATATTTCAGGTCACTTGGTGGTGGAAAGTGAAAGTGAAGTCATTTAGTCCTGTCTGACTCTTTGCAACCTTATGGACTGTAGCCTGCCAGGCTCCTCCTCTGTCCATAGGATTTTCCAGAAAAGAATACCTGGAGTAGGTTGCCATTTTCTTCTTCAACTTGGCAATAGAGACATCCACCAATTAGAGTTAGGTCCTAAAATTTCTCTTCTTTTTCTTACTCTAAGTTGTGTGTCTGAACCATGTCTTATTGCTTTATTTCTTCCAACTCCTGCAATTTAGCAATCTGATTAGATAAAAGGAACTCAGTCTTTTTAACTATCAGACTCACATTTCTTTTTGTTTGTTCGTTTTATTGATTTTGACCATTAGTTTTGTCCAAACTTGTTTTCTTTTACTGGTTTATATTTCACCTTTTGCTCTCAAAAACAAAAGGTGAAAAAAACCTGTATAATCTCACAATAGTTTTCTGAATTCTCTCTTTGAATGTTTCAACAATAATGTTTTATCAGTCTTATAGACTAATTATAATTAACCTGCCTATATTGTATCAGCAGGAATGCTAAGAACCTTTTCCTCACACTTGAGACAACATTATTAACATGAAAGATGTTATACAATAATTATAATTAATTATAACTAGTTATTTTGATTCTCCTATAAAATATTTTTTCCTTAAGGTTAAGGATTTGGTTAATTTAGCTTTAGGTTGCATTTTCTTCATGGACTAGTTCAATAAATTTAGTTAAAACATGTAATACTCATTTAAAGGTCTATTTTCATTTTTGTTGACTTTAAAAAAATTATTGAAGCATAGTTGGTTTACAATATTGTATTAATTTCTGTGTATAGAAAAATGATTCAATTATACATATATGTGTATGTATATACATATGTATTCTTTTTCATATTCTTTTTATTCTGATTTGCCACAGGATATTGAATATAGTTCCCTGGGCTGTACAGTAGGGCCTGTTGTTTATCTACCCTATATTTACTAGTTTGCTTCTGCTAATCCCGAGTTCCAGTCCTTCCCTCTCCCACTCTCCTCCCCCTGGGCAACCAAAAATCTCTTCTCTATGTCTGTGAGTTTGTTTCTGTTGCATAGATAAATGTTCATTTGTGTCATATTTTAGATTACACATATAAGTGATGTAGTATGATATTTGTCCAGGTCTGTCTGACTTCACTTAGTATTATTTCTAGGTCCATTTGTGTTGCTATAAATGACATTGTTTTATTCTTTTTCATGGCTGAGTAATATTCCGCTCTGTGTGTGTGTGTGTGTGTGTGTGTGTGTGTGTGTGTGCGCGTGCTACATCTTTTTTTATCCACGCATCTGTTAATGGACATGTAGGTTGTTTCCATGTCTTGGCTACTGTAAATAGTGCTGCTATAATCATAGGGTTGTGTGTATCTTTTAGAATTGTAGTTCTTTCTGGATATATGCCCAGGATGGGGGTTGCTGGATCATATGGTAATTCTATTTTTAGTTTTTTTGAAGAACTTCCATATTATTTTCCAAGTGGCTGCATCCAATTTACATTTTCACCAACCGTGTAAGATGGTTCTCTTTTTTCCACACCCTCTTCAGCATTTTTTATTTGTAGACTTTTTAAGTGATGACCATTCTGACCAGTGTGAGGTAATGCATGACTGTAGTTTTGATTTGCATTTCTCTAATTAGAAATTGCTAATTAGCAATGATGAGCATCTTTTCATGTGACTATTGGCAGTAACACTGAAGAAGTTGAATGGTTCTATGAACCTACAAGACCTTTTAGAACTAACACCCAAAAAAGATGTCCTTTTTATTATAGGGGGCTAGAATGCAAAAGTAGGAAGTCAAGAAACACCTGGCGTAACAGGAAAATTTGGCCTTGGAGTACAGAATGAAGCAGGGCAAAGGCTAATAGAGTTTTGCCAAGAGAACGCACTGGTCATAGCAAACACACTTTTCCAACAACACAAGAGAAGACTACATATGGACATCACCAGCTGGCCAACACTGAAATCAGATTGATTATATTCTTTGCAGCCAAAGATGGAGAAGCTCTATACAGTCAGCAAAAACAAGACCAGGCGCTAACTGTGGCTCAGATCATAAACTCCTTATTGTCAAATTCAGACTTAAATTGAAGAAAGTGGGGGAAATCACTAAACCATTTAGGTATGCCTAAATCAAATCCCGTATGACTGTACAGTGGAAGTGAGAAATAGATTTAAGGGACTAGATCTGATAGGCAGAGTGCCTGATGAACAATGGATGGAGGTTCAGACATTGTACAGGAGACAGGGATCAAGACCATCCCCAAGAAAAAAAATGCAAAAAAGTAAAATGGCTTTCTGAGGAGGCCATACAAATAGCTGTGAAAAGAAGAGAAGCAAAAAGCAAAGGAGAAAAGGAAAGATATACCCACTTGAATGCAGAGTTCCAGAGAATAGCAAGGAGAGATAAGAAAGCCTTCCTCAGCGATCAATGCAAAGAAATAGAGGAAATCAATAGAATGGGAAAGACTAGAGATCTCTTCAAGAAAATTAGAGATACCAAGGGAATATTTCGTGCAAAGATGGGCTCAATAAAGGGCAGAAATGGTACGGACCTGATAGAAGCAGAAGATACTAAGAAACGGTGGCAAGAATACACAGAAGAACTGTACAAAAAAGATCTTCATGACCCAGATAATCATGATGGTGTGATCACTCACCTAGAGCCAGACATCCTGGAATGTGAAGTCAAGTAGGCCTTAGGAAGCATCACTATGAACAAAGCTAGTGGAGGTGATGGAATTCCAGTTGAGCTATTTCAAATCCTAAAAGATGATATTGTGAAAGTGCTGCACTCAATATGCCAGCAAATTTGGAAAACTCAGCAGTAGCCACAGAAACGGTAAGTTTTCACTCCAATCCCAAAGAAAGGCAAAGCCAAAGAATGCTCAAACTACCGCACAATTGCACTCGTCTCACACGCTAGTAAAGTAATGCTCAAAATTCTCCAAGCCAGGCTTCTGCAATATGTGAACTGTGAACATCCAGATGTTCAAGCTGGTTTTAGAAAAGGCAGAGGAACCAGAGATCAAATTGCCAGCATCCACTGGATTATCGAAAAAGTGAGAGAGTTCCAGAAAAACATCTATTTCTACTTTATTGACTATGCCAAAGCCTTCGACTGTGTGGGTCACAACAAACTGGAAAATTCTGAAAGAGATGGGAATACCAGACCACCTGATCTGCCTCTTGAGAAACCTGTATGCAGGTCATGAAGTAACAGTTAGAACTGGACATGGAACAACAGACTGGTTCCAAATAGGAAAAGGAGTACGTCAAGGCTGTATATTATCACCCTGCTGATTTAACTTATATGCAGAGTACATCATATGTAAAAACGCTGGACTGGAAGAAGCACAAGCTGGAATCAAGATTGCTGGGAGAAATATCAATAACCTCAGATATGCAGATGACACCACCTTTATGGCAGAATGTGAAGAAGAACTAAAGAGCTTCTTGATGAAAGTGAAAAAGGAGAGAGAAAAAGTTGGCTTAAATTCAACATTCAGAAAACAAAGATCATGGCATCTGGTCCCATCACTTCATGGCAAATAGATGGGAAAATGGTGGAAACAATGGCTGACTTTATATTTTTTGGGGGGCTCCAAAATCACTGCAGATGGTGATTGCAGCCATGAAATTAAAAGATGCATACTCCTTGGAAGGAAAGTTATGACCAACCTAAAAAGCAGAGACATTACTTTGTCAACAAAGTTCTGTCTAGTCAAGGCTATGGTTTTTCCAGTAGTCACGTATGGATGTGAGAGTTGGACTATAAAGAAAGCTGAGCACCAAATAATTGATGCTTTTAACTGTGGTGTTGGAGAAGACTCTTGAGAGTCCCTTGGACTGCAAGGAGATCCAACCAGTCCATTCTAAAGGAAATCAGTCTGGGTGTTCATTGGAAGGACTGATGTTGAAGCTGAAATTCCAATACTTTGGCCACCTGATGTGGAGAGCTGACTCATTTGGAAAGACCCTGATGCTGGGAAAGATTGAGGGAAGGAGGGAAAGATTGAGGGAAGGAGGAAAAGGGGACAACAGAGGATGAGATGACTGGATGGCATCATCGACTCAATGGACACCAGTTTGGGTAGGCTCTGGGAGTTGGTGATGGACAAGGAGCCCTGGCGTGCTGTGGTTCATGGGGTCGCAAAGAGTTGGACACGACTGAGTGACTGAACTGAACTGATTGGCTGTTTATATGTCTTCTTTGGAGAAATGTCTGCTTAGGTCTTCTGCCCATTTTTCAATTTTGTTGACCTTTTAAATGAAATATTCTTCTTAAAGTTTATTTGGCTATGGCAGGTCTTAGTTGTGGTACACAGGGTTGTCAGTCTTTATTGCATCAATTTTTGTTCTTTAGTTGTGGCATATGAACTCTTAGTTGTGGCGTGCGGTATCTAATAAATTGATTAGGAATCTGACCTGGGCCCCTTGCACTGGAAGTGTAGAGTCAATCACTGAACCATGAGGATAGTCCCAGAATTTAACTACTGTTTATTTGATTAACTTGTTTTTCCATAGAAACAATCTTAGACTCCAAGCAAATATTTTTCTGTTTTTTAGCACAGAAATTCTGATAAGTATATTATGTGTAAGTCCTTAAAATACTAATGTTTGAAATTACTGGGAATAAGTACATTTTGGATGATAATTTTTGGAAAATTAAATAACATTTGTCCTTTCAAATTTTGGAAGTTTTATAGCTCCACTTATCTGTTGGTTCTTCAGAGAGTCCTTCCACCATGTTGGAATAATTATTAGGATCATTCTATTGCTTGCTCCTTGCTATTTTCTTTCAATAAAATTATCACAATTTGTAGTCAGATATTTAATTTTTTATTCAACAGTTTCCTTCTAAACCATAACTTTGAAGTTTTAAGCTGTGCAAAACTTAGTGCTTTCATATGTTCAAAGAGATCAGGAAACATGTATACAGGCATATCTTAGAAATATTGCAGTGATCTGATTCCAGACCACTTCAATAAAGTGAGTATCACAAGAAGCAAGTCACATGAATTTTTTTGGTTTCCCAGTACATATGAAAGTTATGTTTATACTGTATTGTAATTTGCTAGTTGTGTAATAGCATTATGTCTAATAAGACAATGTACATACCACCATTAAAAAAAAAACTTTGGTAACCATCATCTGAGCCTTCAGCAGGTTTTAATCTTTTGCAATAGTGACCTCGAAGGTCACTGATCACAGATCATCATAGCAAGTAAATAATAATGAAAAAGTTTAAAATATCGCAACAATTACCAAAAAGTGACACAGAGACAGGAAGTGTACAGATGCTGTTGGGAAAATTGTACCAATAGAGTCGCTTGATGCAGGGTTGCCACACATATTCAATTTGCAAAAAATGCAATATCTGCAAAGCACAACAAATTGAAGTAAATGAGAGGTAATAAAATGAAAGTAAAATGAGATAATGACAGTATCTTTTCATCAGTGTAATTCCAGGCCATAGTAGAGTATCTGGCACATAGTGGATATTCAGTAAACATTTGTTGAAGGAACTAATAATTATAGTGAAAGATGAGGATAAAGGAGAAGCAGGTAGAGCGGAAAGTTGAGAAAGGGGAGCTGAACAAGAAGACAGTGAGAGGGAGAGGAAAACGGTTCTAGTTATTCACTGTTACTCTGTACTCACAACAAACTTATCAGATCAGTCTTGTTGAAGAAAAAGAGGCACAGAAAGGTTATTTAATGTGCCTGTGTTTATGGTCACACCAAAGGTGGCAGAGTTGAATTTTGAATCCAGGCAGTATGACAGTAGTCTAGCCAGTTGTGTCCCATTCTTAGTAGAAAGACTGTGGTGTTTTCCATAGTCATTCATCTCAGTTAGCCAAAGACACCATGTTTTTCTAAGACAGTTGGTAGTTTTACATAATAGTGGTATAATGTTGTACAGTTCACTGAGCCATGTGTGGCAGTTGGATTTTTCAGGCACTAAATAGATTCACTTTACTTTCTTAACGGAAAGGTGTTTCCTAAGGAAACCTAGTTTCTTCTAGTGGTCCGTTTTGGGCTTCCCAGGTGGTACTCTGGTAAAGAATCCTCCTAGCAATGCTGGAGATGCAGGAGACGTGGGTTTGATCCCTGAGTTGGGAAGATCCCCTGGAGAAGGAAATGGCAACTCACTCCAGTATTCTTGCTTGGAGAATCCCATGGACAGAGGAACCTGGTGGGCTGCAGTTCATGGGGTTGCAAGAAGTCAGACAAGATTGAGCAGGCATGCACTCAGGGGTCCATTTATCTTCTGTGAGCTATACCCTTCCTTCCCAGTTTTGTCAGATGTTATTCCACTCAAAACTTTCTGAGGTTTCAAAATTGTTGTGTGAACCACTGGTAGGCTGCATGCCTGTGTGTGCTAAGTCCTTTCAGACTTGTCTGACTCTTTGCATCGCTAAGGACATGTAGCCCACCAGGCTCCTCTGTTCATGGTATTTTCTAGACAAGAGTACTGGAGTGGGTTACCATGCCCTCCTCTAGACTAATAGGGTATAAGTATAAAACCATTAAATCTATATATTATCTTAAGCCATAGAGTTGCTCTATACATTGGTAATAAAGAAACAGGCCAACATACCTTCCTTCCCTCATCTTCCTTCCCTTCCAATAAATGATTCGTTTCTGGGCTTCCACATTGTTTGTGCTTTCTTCACAGAAAAAATGCTTCTAATTTCTAAGTCCTTTGCTTTTTTTTTTTTTGCAGTTGAGTTGTATAAATTCTTTCTGTATCTAAGATATTAACTCCTTAACAGACATGATTTGAAATATTTTCCCCATTCTCTAGGTTGTCTTTCATTTCGCTGATGGTTTCTTTTGCTGTACAGAAGCTTTTTAGGTTGATAAAATCTCACTTGTTTATGTATTTTTTATTTCTTGTGGTTTAGATGCAAAATGTCATTACCAAGACGCATATCAAGGAGCTTAATTCCTTTTTTTAAAACTAGGAGTTTCATAGTTTTGGGTCTTACATTTAAGTCTTTAATTCATTTTGAGTTAATTTCTGTATGTGATATAAGAATGTAGTTTCATTTTTCTGCCTGTGGTTATCCATTTTCCCTCCAAGTATTTATTGAAGAGATAATCCTTTTTCCATTGATTACTTTTGCCTCCCTTATCAAATATTAGTTGACCGTATTTGTGTGGGTCTATTTTGGGGCTTTTGATTCTGTTCCATTAGTGTATTTGTCTCTTGATGCCGATACCACACTGTTATGATGACCATGTGTGTGTCTTTGTTCAGCAGTTCAGTCGTGTCTGATTCTTTGCAACTCTATGAAATGTTGCCAGCCAGGGTCCTCTCTCCAAGGAATTTTTCAGGCAAGAATATTGAAGTGGGTTTCCATTTCCTTCACCAGGGGATCTTCCCAACCCAGGGATCAAACTCATGTCTTTGTTTAGTTTGAAATCAGGAAATGTGATGCCTTGTTCATTTTGAGGATTTCTTGGTTATTTGGGGTCTTTTGTGGTTTCATATAAATTTTAAGTGTTCTTTTCTACTTCTGTAAAAAAGTGCTATTGAAATATTGATAGGGATTCCACTGAATCTATAGCTGGCTTTTGGTACTATTGACATTTTAACAGTATTCAATTTTCCAGCTTATGAACACAGGATGCCTTTCCATTTATTTGTGTCTTCTTCAGTTTCTTTCATCAGTGTCTTGTAGTTTTCGGAGTAGAGGTCTTTCAAATGCCTAGTTAAATTTATTTCTGTTTTATTGTTTTAGATAGTGTTGGAAATGAAATCATTTTATTTCTTTTTCAGAATTCATTAGTATGTAGAAATGCTACAGATTTTTTAATGTTAATTTCATATTCTACAACTTTACTGAATTCACTGATTAAGAGATTTTTGGTTGAAAGGTTAGGAATTTCTATATATAAAATAATGTATCTTCAAATAGAGTTTTACTACTTTCCTTTCAATTCCAATGTATTTCAGTTCTTTTTCTTGCCCAATTTCTTTAGCTAGGCTTCTGGTACTAAGTTGACTAGAAATGGTGAGATTGAATACCTTTTTTAATTTCTGATCTTATAGGAAAAGATTTCAAAATTTCACTCTTGAGTATGATGTTAACTGTGAGTGTGTCATATATGGCCTTTATTGTGTTGAAATATGCCCATCTATGCCTGATTTGTTAAGTTTTTATCATTAATAAATGTTGAATTTTATTAAATGCTTTTTCTGCATCTGCTGGGATGAACATGATTCCTTCTTTCCCATTTTATTAATTTGATGTATCACATTGATTTGCATATGTTGAATCATCCTTGCCTCCCAGGAATGATTCCCACTTGATCTTGGTTAATGATCCTTTTAATTTGCTGTTGAATTTGGTGTACCAGTATTTTATTGAGAAGTTTTGCACTTGTACTCATCAGAGATACTGGCCTATAGTTTTCTTTTCTAGTGTTGTCCTTTTCTGGTTTTTATTTCAGGATAAGGCTGGCCTTGTTGAATGAGTATGAGAGTATTTCTTCCTCTTTGGTTTTTTTGGAATATTTTAAGAAGGATTGGCGTTAATTCTTTAAATGCTTGGTAAGGTTCAACAGTGTAGTCATGTGGTCCTAGGGTTTTCTTCTTGGATGATTTTTGATTACTCATTCTATATCTTTACTATTAATTGATCTAGTCAGACTTTCTATTTTTTCCTGATTCAGTCTTGGTAAATTATGTGCCTCTAAGAATTTTTCCATTTCTTCTAGGTTGTTTGGTTTATTGGCATATAGTTGTTCATAATAGCTTCTTATGATTCTCTGAATTTCTGTGGTTTCCATTCTAATGTCTTTTTTTAATTTATAATTTTGTTAATTTTATCCTCTCTTTTGTTCTTGGCTAATTCTAGCTTAAAGTTGGTCAATTTTTCTTTTCAAAAAATTCAGTTCTTAGTTTAGTTTATCTTTCTGTTGCTTTTTTGTTCACTATTTTATATTTGTTCTAATATTTATTTATTTATTTTTTTCTGTCAACTTTTGGGTCAGTTTCCCCTTTTTTTCTGGCTCTGTAAGGCATAGGATTAGGTTGTTTGTAGTAAGTCATCTACATACAAATGGAGTTCCATTTTGAGAGAACATTTGTAAGTCCAATTTGCTTGTTAAGTCCAACAAAGTTTGCCAGATACCCAACTAACACAATCAGCTATAAAATACTGATGTTTATAATACTTCACACAGATAGTATATAAAATATGTGCATTTAAAATTTTACAGGACAGTACCTTGAGAAGTACAGTAGTACAATACAACAGCTGGTATAGAGGTACTAGGAAGTGAGTGAACAGGCGAGAAGAGTTACTGACTGGAGGAGGGAGTGGAGGTGGGAGATGAAAAAGCTGAAGGATCAACAATGCGAGACAGAAGGCAAGCAATTTTACTCATGCCTGGTGTTGATGGAATGCATGTTTGTAGCTTTGAAAGTTTGAAACCTGAAGGTTTTTATGAAAGGGGCTTAACAATATTTGGGATCTTTCTTGCTTCTTAGTGTGTGTATTTATTGCTATGAACTTGCCTCTTAGAACAGCTTTTGCTACATCTTACAAGTTTTGGTATTTTGTAATTCCATTCTTGTTGTCTCAAGAAACTTTTATTTCCCCTTTAATTTTTCTTTGACCCATTAATTCTTCCGAAGTGTTGTTTAATTTCCGCATATGTGAATTTTCTGCTTTTCCTCTTGTATTGATTTCTAGTTTCATGACAGTATTGTCAGAGGAGATATGTGGTATGATTTCAGTCTTACTGAATTTTCTAAGACTTATTTTATAGCCTGACATCTGGTCTGTCATAGAAAATGTTGCACATGTGTTTGTGTATTCTGTAGTTTTTGGATAGGATGTTCTGCATGTGTCTGTAAGGTCCATTTGATCTATAGCTTTATTCAAAATTACTGTTTCCTTATTGATTCTAAGTTTGAATGATCTATTTATTATGGAGAGTAAGTTATTAAAGTCCCCAACAATTATTGTATTACTTCTTATTTCTCCTTTTAGCCCTGTTACTTTTTGATTTCTATATTTAGGTGATCCAGTGTTGGACACATAAATATTTACAATTGGCATACTTTCTTGATATAGTGACCCTTTTGTCATTGAATAATGACTATTTTGTATTTTTTTAACCATTGGATGATAATAACTTGGATAATTTCATCTCTTTACATTTAAAGTAATTATTGATAGAAAAGGACTTACGATTTTCATTTTGTTAATTGTTTTTTGACTGTTTTTTAGGTCCATTGTTCCTTTCTTCTTGTCTGTTTGTATGTGTTTTGATGTCTTTTGGTATCAGTATGCTTTGACTTTTTTATTGTGTTCTTTTTTCCCTCAAGGGTAAAGCATTGATTTATTTTTATTTATTTATGTTGGAATATAGTTGATTTATAGTGTTGTGTTCATGTCTGCCATTCAGCAAAGTGAGTCAGTTATGTGTATACCTGTATCCCCTCCTTTTAGATTCTTTCCCCATATGGGTCATTATAGAATATTAAACGGAGTTTCCTGTGCTATGTAGTAGGTTCTTATTAGTTATCTATTTTGTACGTACTAGTAGGTATATATCAGTCCCAATCTCCCAATTTATCCCTCCCCCAATTCTTTCCTTGGAAACCATATGTTTTTTTCTACATTTGTGACTCTATTTCTGTTTTGTACCATTTTTTAAATTAATAGATTCAACGTATAAGTGATAGCATATGACATTTGTCTTTCTCTGTCTCACTCCACTCAGTATGACAATCTTTAGGTCTGTCCATGTCACTGCAAATGGCATCATTTTATTATTTTTTATGGTTGACTAATATTCCACTGTACATATGTATTACATTTTCTTTATCCATTTCTCTGTTGATGGACATTTAGGTTGCTTCCATGTCTTGGCTATTGTAAATAGTACTACAGTGAACAATGGGAGTGCTTATATCCTTTTGAATTATGGCTTTCTTTAGATATATGCCCAAGAGTGGGATTTCAGAATCATATGATAGCTCTGTTTTTAGGTGTTTTTTTTTTTTTAAAATTACCCTACTGTTTTCCATGGTCTCTGTACCACTTTACATTCCCACCAACAGTGTAGGAGGGTTCCCTTTTCTGTCTATCCTCTCCAGGATTTATTCTTCATAGATTTTTTGATCATGGTCTTCCTAATTGGTTTAAGGTGATACCTGACTGTAGTTTTGATTTGCATTTCTCTAATATTTAGTGAAGTTGAGTATCTTTTCATATGCTTTATGGCCATCTTCATGTCTTCTTTGGAGAAATGTCTATTTAGATCTTCCTCCCATTTTTTGATTGAGTTATTTATTTTTTTATATTGAGCTGCATGAGGTATTTGTGTGTTTTGAGGATTAATCCCTTGTTGGTTGCTTTGTTGGGAAATATTTTCTCCCATTCTTTGGGGTATATTTTTGTTTTGTTTATTGTTTCCTTTGCTGTTCAAAAACTCTTCAGTTTAATTAGTTCCCATTTGTTTATTTATTTTTTATTTAATTTTTATTACTCTTTGAGCTGCAGCATAAAAGATGTTACTATGATTTATGTCAGAGAGTGTTCTGCCTATGTTTCCCTTTAAGAGTTTTATAGTATCAAGTCTTACATTGAGCTCTTCAATCCATTTTAAGTTTACTTTTGTATATGGTGTCAGAGAATGTTCCAATTTCATTCTTTCACATGTAGCTGTTCACATTTCCCAGCACCTCTTATTGAAGAGACTGTCTTTTCTTCACTGTGTATTCATGCCTCTTATGTCATAGATTAGGTGACCATAGGTGTGTGGGTTTACCTCTTGACTTTCTATCCTATTTCATTGGTATAGATTTCTGTTTCTGTGCCAGAACCATGTGATTTGATGACAGTAGCTTTGTAGTATACTCTGGAGTCAAGAAGCCTGATTCCTTTAGCTTTGTTTTTCTTCTCAATATTACTTTGGTTATTTGGGGTCTTTTTGTGTTACCATACAGATTTTAAAAGTTTTTTTTTTTTTTTTAATTATGTGAAAAATACTACTGGTAATTTCATAGGGATTGCATTGAATCTGTAGATTACTGTGGGTAATATGGTCATTATCACAATATTGATTTCTTTCAACCCAAGAACATGGCATGTATTTTCATATCTTTACATTATCTTTGATTGCTTTCATCAGTATCTTATAGTTTTCTGAGTATAGTTTTCTGAGTCTTTTTCCTCCTTAGGTTTATTCCTAGTTATTTTATTCATTTTGATGTGATGGTAAATGAGATTGTTTCCTTAATTTCTCTGTCTGATCTTTCATTGTTAGTGTGTAGAAATACAAGCGGTTTCTGTGCATTAATTTTATATTCTGCAACTTTACCAAGTTCATTGATGAACCCTAGTTATTGTGTTCTTTTATCTGATAACTATATATATATATATATTTTTTTCTCTTGTGGTTATCATGAGGCTTCTATAAGACATCTTCAACTTTTAACACCCTATTTTAAACTGATAACAATTTAACTTCCATAGAATTCATAAACTTTATTTCTCCTCCCTCAACACATATTAGGCGGTGGTTGTTACAATTTACATATTTTTTATATAATGTAGCTAGTACGGTTTTGAGTGAATTATTCACTACTATTACCATATTGCAGAATTCAACTATGACTATATATTTACCATTACCAAAGGGACGAACACTACACTTCTGTGTTTTTATGATTCTATCTTGCATTCTTTTATTTCCACTCAAAGAACTCCCTTTAGCAATTCTTGTAAAGCAGGTCAGGTGGTAATGAACTCTCTTAAATTTTGTTCTATCAGGAATATCTTCATCCTATCTTAGTTTCTGAAAGACAGGTCACTGGGTATAAAGTTCTTGTTTGACCCTTATTTTCTTTGAATATTTTGATCCCATTTGAATGTTATCACCCCTTTCTCTCCTGGAATAGAAAAAAAAAAACTTGGAAATATGATCTATATTTTGGGTGAGGCAACTCTTCAGGCTTTGAGGATGACATGAGGGGTGTGTACCAGTAACTGAGAACAAATGGATAGGACTGTTGGCTTGGTTCCTTCCCCAAGTGAGGCTGTAGGATGGGCTCTACAGTTTTCTTTGAATGTTTTGATCCCATTTGAATGTTCTCATTCCATTCTCTCCTGGAATGGAAAATTTCTGTTGAGAAATCTGCCAGTGGTCTTATAGGAGTTTCCTTGTATCTAACTTCCTGCTTTTGCTACTCTTAAATTTTTTTGTCACTGTCTTTTGATAATTTAATTATAATGTGTCTTTGTATAAACCTATTCAGGTTCAACTTGTTTGGGGTTTGGGTAGCCTCATGAATCTGGATATCTGTTTCTTTCCCCAGGTTGGGAAAGTTCTCAATTATTTCTTTAACTATACATTCTGTCCATTTCTCTTTCTCTTTTTCCCATAATATGAATATTGTTTGCTTTCACTGTATAATGTAATTTCTACAGGTTTTCTTTAAGCTTTTTCATTGATTTTTGCTCCCCTCATTGGGTAATTTCTGGTCTCCTATCCTCCAGATTGCTGTTTTGTTCTTGTCTATGATTTAGTCTTCTCTACTTGTGAAAGTGCCTGTTTAATTCTTTCGTTCAAATATTGAATTTTTCCACTCAGGGATTTCTGTTTTTTTTTTTTTTTTAATGATTGCTATTTCCTTGTTAGACTTTTTATTTTTTTCATACATTGTTTCCCAATTTAGTTTAGTTGTTTGTGTTTTCTTGTAATTCATTAAACTTCCTTAAGAGGATTATTCTGTATTCTTTGTCTGACAGTTCAAAGATCTTCATTTTTTTCAACATTGGTTATTGGAGCTCTTTAGTTTCCTTGGTGGTGTCATATTTACCTGATTTTTTTGTGATTCTTGATTCTTTGTTGGCATCTGCACATTTGAGAAATGGGGCTCCTCTTCCAGACTTCACAGGTTTGCCTTGGCAGAGAGAGTTTTTAACTGGTCAGCTCATGTTGGGTTTCTGGCTGTGTCTCCTGGCAAGGTCCTTGAGTAACTGGGGCATGCTCTATGATCTATTTTTTTGGGTGAGGCAACTCTTCAGGCTTTGAGGATGGAGATGAGAGATGTATGTCACTGGCCGAGAACAAATAAGATTGTTGGCCTGGTTCTCTCCCCAAGAGAGGACGTAGGATGGGTTCTACAGTTGCCTGTGTTCTCCGATCAAACTTACCATATGCATAGGAGTAGGTACTATATGCAGTAGCACAGACTGTGATTTAGATTTCCTGCTCTGGCAGGGCAGTAGGACAGGACCCATAGCCTGTGGAGCTCATTGTTGGGGGGCTCAAATCAGTCCACAGTGCGAACTGAATTCCCTGGTCAGGTGAGACCATTTGTTTTGCTGTGTAGACAGAAGAGTCCACAGACTGTGCTCTCTGTTCAGGTGTTCACTTTACATAGAGCTCTCCGCTGGGTTATGCAGCTTCCTGTATTCTCGGTTAGGTTCCCTAGATGGACAGGCTGAACATTGTATTCAACAGTGAGGAGGGCTGTGAATTAAATTCCCTGCCCAGGCACAGTGAGAACCCCTTCTAAAGCCAGTAATGCTCTTTGTTGTCTTAAGTCAACCTGTGCCCCAAGTTCCCTGATTGAACAGGGTTACTGACTTTACTCTGCCTGTCTTTCAGCTCTAATGTTGCTGGGCCATGCAGCTTTCAGGAGCTGTCTGTAGCCCTTCTGGCCCTGTTGGGCCAGAAGACAATGTCCACAGTGGGTAAGGCTATAACTTAGCTCCCTTGCCTGACTGGGAGGGAAAGGGGCCCCTCTGGGCTATTCTGAGTTTTCTGAATAGGCTTTCTAATTGGGAGTGGCTGGGAGGTACTCTCAGCCTTGGCATGACTAATTCCCCTGCCTTTGTGTAGCAGGGAGAGCCTCCACTCTAGCACTGGCTTTGCTCTGGGGACAATCACCTGTGTTCACCCACCTCTCAGCTGGAGCATCACTGGGCTGCTTGCTTCTTGGCATTGTCACTAGCCCTTCTGCTCAAAAGGTACTGAAGATACTCTCCATAGTGGGTGGGGCTGTGATTCAGCTCCTTGCCTGGGAACAAGCAAACCAGGCTCTAGGTTCAGCAAAACTCGTTGTTTGAGAATCTGAGATGGGCACACCACTGAAATGACGAGTCAGGGCGTGTCCTCTGACTTAGTTCTGCAGAATAAGCAAAACCTCTGCTCGGGATTACTACTACGGCACTACAGGTAAAAACTCAGTCTGCCAAGATTCATGTGCTGGTTGTTGCAAGTCCCTCTCTGCATCTCTGTCATAGTCAGATTCCCAGTGGTCATGCCCTGCAGATTTCCCTGTAATCCTTGTGGTGTGGGATCAGAGTAGTGGCTTCTGCAAAGTGATCCACAACACCGGGGGAAGTGGTCATCTCTTCTGGGATCTTTTTTCCCCATTGGAGGAACTGAAGGCTCAGGGGACACCTCTCTTCATGGTCCTGCACTGGCCTGGGGAAGGGGCAGTATAGTAAAGATGTGTCTGCTTCTCTTACTTTCTAATACAATCTGTCTCGGTCTCTGTGTGGTGAATGTAGGATGCCTCAAGCTCATTCCTTCCTATGTTCTAGCATTCTCTCAGTGGCATCTTGTTCTTAAATACTTGGTAGTTATTGTGAAGGGGAGTGAAGTCAGGAACAACCTATGTTGCCATTTGGTGACATCATTCTAATTTCTTATTCTTCATTTTAAAGTTAAGTCTTTTTCAGCTTATTATCTTTTTTTTTTCATACTGAATACGTATACGTCACTTTCTGCCTCCTCTGATTAACTTTCAAATATGTAATCTATCCCTATGTTTTTAGTCTCAGTCTTTTTATTCTTTAACGCATTTTTTTCCCTGGAAAAAATATCCTGCCTTGGCTTCTGGACAATAACTATTAACTTTTCACTTCTTTTCCTGAAATTCTAATCTTAATTCCCAAGAATTTTCGTTATGTCTCAAAGCCAAAGTAAACTCAATCCAGTAGGGCTGGTATTTCATCTTCCTGGTCACTCATGAAAGGAACTTAAGTTATCTTTGTGTCTTTCATCGTCCTCACCTTCAGTTTAGTCGCTCAGTCATGTCTGACTCTTTGTGACGCCATGGACTACAGCATGCCAGGCTTCCCTGTCCATCACCAACTCCTGGAGCTTACTCAAACTCATGTCCATCACACTGGTGATGGCCATCAAACCATCTCATCCTCTGTTGTCCCCTTCTCCTCCCGCCTTCAATCTTTGCCAGCATCAGGGTCTTTCCTGATGAGTTGGTTCTTTGCATCAGGTGGCCAAAGTATTGGAGTTTCAGCTTCAGCATCAGTCCTTCCAATGAATATTCAGGGCTGATTTCCTTTAGGATTGACTGATTGGATCTCCTCTCAGTCCAAAGGCCTCACCTTTACCACTGATAAATTACTGTTGTATTTTTTCTTCCTGCAGAATAGTGCTTAATCAGTTTGTCATTTAATTTTATTGTTTCTCATGTACTGCAGGCAGTGATAGCATTTCACACCTAGAATATTCCAGTAGCTTTCCAATTGGTATATCTGTCTTTGGCCTTTTAGCATAGTATTCTACCTTTTTTGCTTACTCAAGAGTTAGCTTCTTAAAATGTAGGTCAGAGTGCATGTAACTTTTGAAGTAAAAACTTAGATAATTGTCTGTTTCCTATAGAATACAGATTTCCTAAAATGACATTCAAAGGGTGCTATAACTGATTTCACTGTGCTTGTTCAGACCACCTCCCAAAGAATTCTTCCATTAAGCTTAACTTTTAGCCATTTTTCTAACAATATCATGTACTTTTGTGCCCTCATAATTTTGGTCTGGATGAACTTGGAATACTTTTCTCCTATCACTGAAAAGCCATTAATTTTGAAATGGCTAGATAGGTTTATACCACCCTACATTATGATTGGATGTCTGTATCTATTTTTATTTTGTAAACACTTCTCATTTTATTCCCAGTTGCATCCTTCACTTCATCCCTTACCACATCCCTAACACACAAATTCTTTCACTCTTTTTTTGTTAGTACATAGTGTTCATTAAAAAATTCCATAATCGTACTATGGACACATTGGAAAAGGTCCTAATTCTGGGAAAGATAGAAAGCAGGAGGAGAAGAGGCGACTGAACAACAGCAACAGCTATGGGGTTAGGAGACCTCATAGATTCATGAATGTTCGTTTGGCACTTTAACGTCTCACTTTTTTCAAACAGGAATTGTCTTATATAGAACAAGTATAGCATGGCAAAAAAGCAGAGTTAGTTATTTAAAAAGGCTCTATTCATCAGCCCCCTTTTCAAGAGCTGGTAAAGTGCTTGATATGCACATATAAACTGGCTCCCACTGCGCAAAGACTCATCACCCAAATCCTTCATCCAGACTTTTATTTCAGAATGTACTGCCTGCAGCTGATAATTCTTAATGAACTTAACTACATGAATCACTAAACCTTAGCAAATAGTGGCCGATGCTCCTTGTTTTTTGCTAATGAATAGTAAAAGTGGTGGGAGCAGGTTGTTTGGAAAGACAATGGAAAGATTGTTAAACAGAATATTTACAAAATGTCAGCTAAATTTTTTTGAACATAAAGCTGAAAGTGAATGAAACTCAAACATCTTTGTAAACCCAGCACAACTATTATGGATAAAAATATATGTATCATCTCAAGATATGTTTATCTATTCCCTATTATTTATTTATCATTTCAGGCATGTCCAATTCTTTGTGACCCCATGGACTATAGCCTGCCAAGCTCCTCTGTCCGTGGGATTCTCCAGGCAGGAATACTGGAGTGGGTTGCCATGCCCTCCTCCAGGGAATCTTTGCAACCCAGGGATCGAACAGGCATCTCTTAAGTATCCTGCATTGGCAGGCAAGTTCTTCACCCTTAGAGCCATCTAGGGAGCCTGATTATCTGTTAGGTTGGTGGAAAAGTAATTGTGGTTTTGGACCGTGAATTTTAAATCATTATCATTAGGCTCAAAGACAATATCATTATTCAAAATAACCTTTATAATCAATACATTTTTTCAATGAGAAATGTTTGTTTATTCCTGTAACACAAAAGTCCATGTTCTGGGATTCGACAAACTCTTGGAAAGCATTTTCTGCCTACTGCTGGTTGGGGAAGCATTTTCCCTGGAAAAAGTTGTCAAAATGCTTGAAGACATGATAGTGGGTTGGTGAGAGGTCAGGTGAATATGGCAGATAAGGCAAAACTTCATACTCCAGTTCATTCAACTTTTGAAGTGTTGTTTGTGCGACGTGCAGCTGGGTGGTGCTGTGTTAAAGAATTGGGTCCATTCTGTTGACCAACGCTGGCTGCAGGTGATGTTGTTTTGGTACATCTCATCAATTTGCTGAGTGTACGTCTAAGTTGTAATGGTTTTGCTGGGATTCAGAAAGCTTTAGTGGGTCAGATGTGGAGCAGACCACCAAAAAGTGACCATGACCTTTTTTTGTTTGGTGCAGGTTTGGCTTTGGGAAGTGCCTTGGAGCTTCTTCTTGGTCCCACCACTGAGCTGGTGGTCACTGGTTTTGGTGTGCAATCCACTTTCTGTCGTACATCACAATCCAATGGAGAAATAGTTCATTGTTTTTGTGTAGAATAAGAGAAGGTGACACATCAAAGCAACAGTTGTTTGGATTTGCAGTCAGCTCATAAGATGCTCACTTAATTGACCTCTTTCAACTTTCCAGTTTGCTTCGAATGCTGAATGACCATAGAATGGTTGATGTTGAGTTCTTCTCAACTTCTTGTGTAGTTGTAAGAGGACTTACCTTTGATGATCTTCTCAATTGGTCATTCATTGTCACCTTATGATAGCTGGCCCACTGCACTCTTCATCTTCAAAGCTCTTGTCTCCTATGCAAAACTTGAGCCACCACTTCACTGTACATTAGCACTGTCCAAATGCATTGTTGATGTTGTAAGTTGTTTCTGCTGCTTTAGAACCCATTTTGAACTCACATAAGGAAATCACTTGAATTTGCTTTCTGTCTAACATCATTTCCATAGTCTAAAATAAATATAAACAGCAAATAATAAGTCATTAGCAAAAAAATGTAAAGCAAGAAGTGCACATTAAAATGATGTATAACATAACCACATTTATTAAGAATGTTTTCCAATATCAAACAACAAATTTCACCAACCACAATTATATTTGCATCACCCTAATAAAATAATTTGAAATTTGCAATTTAGTTTTTAAAAATTTTATTAAAACAATAAACAGAAAATTTTGAAAATATAGATGAATAAAAAATGAAAACATTTTTTAACCATAGGAAAGTAACACTGTATATCTGCATATATGCATTTTTAAACAAAAATGGGAGCTTACACTGAATTTACTTTTTGTAAGTTATCTTATATGTAACAGTTTAACATCTTCTTATAATCATTAAATGCAATATTATTTTTACCATTGTGTATTATCTAATTACTATATTCTAGATTATTTAGTGAATCCACAAATGCTCAGTATCCAGAATTTCTCTCAAGTAAATTGTCTTGTAAAAATTTTGGCCAAGAATTTAATAGAGTATATTTTGGAGGACAAGAGCAATAGGGAGAAGAAAAGAATTTGAGAGGGCACACCGAACCACACATCCTCCCAGGGTATATTTCTAGCTCCAATATTCCTGACTCATACACCAAAAAAAGAAAAAAATATAATATAAATATATTCAGCCTGAACATTCAACTGGTTTAAAGTCCTTTGATGACTCAAAGCACAGTTCCAGACATCAGAAATGAAATCTCAATCTGTGCCAGCTAAATGTTAAATAACTGTATTTCATTATTAATACCAATAATATTTTATTCATTACACATACCAAAGAGATCAGAGTTCATTCATTCTTTCATTCATTAAACACGGCTATGACAGCCTTGCTGTGTCCCTAGAATGAGAGGAAAAGAGAAAAATGAATATCATCATTTTTAGTGTGTGAAGTAGGAAATGGAGGCAATTTGGGTGGTCAAATCCAAGTAACTTATAGTTTTCTTTCAGTGCCCAGCTGATTAGAATTGCTTTAGCTGGGCCTGCTGCTTATCTAATCAGGCCCTTCTACTTCCTGTATTCCGAATTGCCTTGTATGTCCACCCTTCATACCTTTGGTCTTGTTCTTTCTTTGCAGACAAGAAAACTGCATTTTAGCAATGAAGACTCAACTACTTCTTAAATTTTCCTTTGGTCCCTTTCAAAGAGTTTTCTAAACTGCATTCCAAAATTTGCTATTTACAAGTAATTGATATTTTTGTAGTGGAAATAGAGCAACTCCCATGCTTTAAAAAAGTCTAACCAAAAAAAAAATTAAAATAAAAAATAAAAAAGTCTAACTACCCTTGGAAATTCGTATTTAAATAATTTTGAGAGGTTTCATTTTATTAGGACTTAAATCATTAATGTGGCAGTGACATGAGGAATCCTCAGGCCTCCTGTTTTACATATTCCTGGAACTTTATACTACTCATTTGCAAAATTATCTTAGTTATAATTTAAATAAATTTTTGTTTAATTCATGTATCCCCCATAGGTGTAAGCTCCTTGAAGGCAGGTACCATGTTTCTCTTCACTCCTGTATTCTAGAGTGTAACATAGTTTGTGGTACAAAGTAGGAACTACAAAATACAGGTTGAATGAATAAATAACTGAATGGATAGTCAAGAATAGAATAGACATTATAGTATTTCCCAGATGCATCTGACCAAGAAATTATATTAATGTGTAATTGCATATTAATATATAAGTGTATATTAATATATGTGTATATTAATTTTAATATATAATTATATATTAATATATAATATTAATATGCATTAATATCTCACCAAATTGATGCATGCCTTTTATGTATATACATCTATTTTTTAAACTTAAAATTGTGAATAAGGCTCACAACAGGTTAAATTTTGAGAATAATTGTTCAGCCAACATAGTCACATAATTTACAAACATCCTCTCCACATCTATCTTGTCCAAAAAGACATCAACAAAACACTCCATTAAATGCCTCATTGTCATGCAGATTCACTATGTCTGTATAATTTAATTAGTTTGGTATAATTTATTCTTAGTGAACTTAAAGTGGCTCTTGGTGATTGCCACTTCTTTTCTAGGTGTTCATGAGCCATCTGTCTAATTATATGTCTTGGAATTTTGCTGAGAACTGATGGAATGTGTCATGATGTATAATTTCAATATGTACCTTACATAGAAACGTTACATAGAAATCATAAAAACATTGTCCTTGATATAATTTTCTACCATTGTTCCCAGGCATCATGTTCATACAGATTCTAGTTCCACTGGTAATGTAATTGTATGCAGAATAAGGGTTGTCCTAAAGTACCCAAGACCAGGGATGCACTTCTACTTGTGAACCACATATTAGTCCATTTTAAGAGAACCAAGTAGGTTCTTCCATCTGTTCAGGTTATCTGTTTTTTCTTCACATGACTTTTTTCCTTTCCTTTCCTTTTCTCTTTCCTTATTCCTCTTTTTTGTTGGCAGAGATTGCTTCTATGCTTCTCGTTCACAACTGAATAACAGTTACTACTAATAACTCTCAAGCTTATATCCTCTCCCTTTCAGAAAGTATTCTATTTTAAGCTGAAATCTCTTACCTCATATTCTGTGCAGAAAGGGTTATTTTTTGGTTAAGGTTTCCATGTCTGAATTAATCAGTTTTTTTTTTCAGGAGGTAGAGTTATATTACATGAACATGACTACCTGTTAATCATGTGGGTAGTTGGAATTAGAGTTTCCAGAGCTAGAGGGGATATATAAAATATTTGGTAGTATCCATTAAACTTGGTGGGTCATTTGGGTATCCAAAGATGAGAAACTGAGGACAGACTGAACAGATGAAGCCTGGAATTGGAAAGATAGTAACTGAGGCTACTCCCTGTCATTCCTGAGTTATCTGGTCTTTCATCTACACATTTCTCTGTGTGCAAATCCTATGGTTTTGGGGCTCTCAGAATATTTGCATGTTTTGGCTACCCATGGCCTTTGTTCCTCTGTGACATCAGAGTGCAAGTGGCTTGGATGACCCAAAATGCTGACCCTAGCCTGACTTACAATGACTCTTCAATTCCAGTACTTACTTTATTTGAGTTTTTCTATTTCTGAGAGGATCTGCCTAGTTACTGCTTGTCAGTGGGTTGGCTGGAGGTTATTTTTTTGTTGGTTAAATTTGTTAAATGCCCACTGCTGAAAAAGGGATAAAGGCAGGGCAAACTTATCAACAGATATTTTTGCTTGTGTAAAATATAATTAACCTATTTATGGATGTTTAAATTTACCTCTTATTTTAGTAATAGCCATCTAGTGTCTTCTGTTTGCATTTGGTTTACCCTTACTGGTATAAAGATGTATTTTCATCATAGAGATTGTGAGCACCCATGTTTTACTATTTTGGATTAAAATGAAATGATCAGCATCAGATACTGAAATGAATGGTCTCTTTAAAAAATACCCTGCAGCATAGATGATTTTTTTTTATTATCTTTAGGTATATTAATAACTCTTTACTGAAGTTTTTATTTCTAGACTCTCCTTAATCTCCTCCAGCCTCAGTTTCCTGTTCAATAAAATAGTTAACAGATACACTTCAGTATGAACAATTTAGCATCTTGTTTCCAAGTGAAAGTTGTTCAAAATATAACCTTTTCCCTTTCCTTCTGTTACAGTATATGCAGGAAAACATAGCTGTGTTAGTTTCCTTTATAGAGCTTTCCTTTTTGTGTCTACTATGTTGTAGCCATTTATAATTTTCTTATCAGAATTTGTTTTTTAAGGGCTCCAATGCTTTTAAAAGAATGCGGGCATGGATTCATTCAGACCTCCTCTCTAAAATTCTTGAAATATGTTTTTTTAAGTCTAGGGAACCTGTCAGACTGTGCCCAGTGTTTTCTTTCTTGGTTCTTTCAAGTACTAAGGTGACAAGTGACTTTCTCCCAAGGTTCCTGTCAGTTGAATTTCATGAAGTAGTTCTTTATTTTTGGTCAAAATTAAGTCCAGGGAAATCGTCCATTATTGCTTCATCAAATAGCTGAAAGAAGACATTTTCAGCAAAATGAGACTTCTAACAGATGTCTGGTTCATTGACATCTCAGCTATAACCTGCCTAACCTAGTTCATTCTCACATCAGAATTATTTTTGCCCCTCACTCTAATTCTCAGTGTGGTGTAGCACACTGTTTCTCAAGCTGGTCTAAAGATGCAATTTCATGGTTCATAAGTATTCTATAGAAATTTTAAATTTTGTGTTTTATTTACTTTTTTAGTGCTTTTTTTTCTTTTTAAATTTATTTTTCATTGAATCTAGTTGGCTTACAGTGTTGTGTTAATTTCTTTTGTACTACACAGTAACTCAGTTATATACATACATACATTCTTTTTAATATTTTTCTATTATAGTTTATCTTAATAATAACCTATAAGTAAATGTAATTGCATTCTGGATTATGATTCACTTCCTGGATTTGCATGCATGTTTATGATTTCATAGATGTTAGATGATCATCTAAAGTGATAACTATTTAATATTATTCTGCTGATAAAATCAGTAGGACTGCCACTAAGATAATATCTCTTACTGTTTAAATGAGAACAATAATTATATGTACATTGTTTTAAACATTGTTTTATCTGCTATAAACATATAATTTATCTTTTTGCAAAATAACTTTGCAGCTAAATGGCATTTTGAATGAATAAAAATTTAGTTTCTTAGTTTCTTAAGTTTTCTAGTATGTTAAAATATTGGTTTGGCATCATGAGTAAGTACAGTACTTGTTCAACTTTCACTGGTTAACAAGAACAGAGACAGTCTTAGCCTGTAAATAATACACTCTCATCAAATGAAGTTCATTCCGTTCCATGGGAATAAAGGTGCTAAAGAATTTGAAAAGTAGAGGAAGAATTTAATCATTGCCTGACACTTACATTGTTACACTTAAGGTTATTTTGTATTTCATATCTACCTTGATTTATTTAAAGAAAACAAATATTTATTAATGTTGAATGTTGATGGTTTTCTTGGCCATTGTTTTAGTTTAGACTAAACTTTTAGTTGTGCTAGAACTGGAATAGGTGTTGTAGCTTAAGTGGTGAGAATAAGGACTTCTTCGTCCCTGCCCTAGAGGAGATTTTTTTTGGTCAAGTCAGGGACACCGTTCCAGTCTGAGGCTTCTGCCATGGTACTTTTTACACTGTGATGTAGTGCTGTCTCCTGAGGTGACAGGTGAAGGAAACAACATCTTTCTATTGCACCACCGCCATTTATACAGCTGCTCTGCCTTAGGTCCTCTAATATCATTTGTGGCTAATAGTTAAAGGGTTGAAACAGAAATATAGTACCTCTGAGTATAGGTTTATTTAATTAAAAGCTTTCAAGCAGCCCAGTTGTTTGTGTGGGTGGTCTCAGATTACATGTAAGAGAATGGGAAAAGAAGGTAAGGTAAATGTAGTGAAGTAAAGTATGTGTCAGGAAGAGAAAGAAGAGTTGGAAGGAGAAAAAGAAGGAAAATAGGAAGATGAAGAGAGAAAGAAGGAGGGAAAGAAGTGAAAAATTCAAAGAGAATGCAAATTCAATACAAAATTGAGATTAATAATGTAACCTAAAAATTCTAAAATTACACTGTTAATTAAAGTAGGATAGAATATATACTTTATTATTTTCTAGTATTTTATTTTCTTCCAACCCCTTTTTGTTTTTCCCCTTAATTGAATAATATGTTCCAGTAATTCATTTTTCAAAATATTTAGATTATGAGATAATCATTACAATTCATGGTATGTAAAGATACTGGATAAAATTCTAAGAGTCACACATCTGGTAGTAAAGCTAAATGAAAAATAAAAAATTTTAGGCCTGAGTATGGAAGTAAGAACATTTATCTCCTTATTTATTATATTATTTTTTTCCATTTGCATATAATATTTATTCCATTCCTTCATTTTCAGTTAGTGTATGTCTTTAGATATGAAGTGCATCTCTTGTAAGCATCATGTGTATGGGTCTTTGTTTTTGTATCCATTTAGTCAGTCTGTATCTTTTGATTGGAGTATTTAGTCCATTTATACCTAAAGTGATTATTGCTAGATATGTACTTATTGACATTTTGCTCATTGTTTTGGGGTTATTTTTGTAGGTCTCTTCTGTTCTTCTTTTGCTGTCTTCCCTTGTGTGATCTGATGACTATATTTAGTGTTATGTTTGGATTCCTTTCTGTTTGTGTGTTTGTGTGTCTGTGTGTATCTATAATAGGTTTTTTGGTTTGTGGGTATCATTGAGATTCATGTATAACTCTCTCCCCACCCTCTCTTCCTGGGTGTATACACATGCACACAAATTATTTTTAATTGTTAGTCTCTCAAGTTTGAATGCATTCTAACAACCCCACATTTTCACTTTGCCTCTCCCATCACATTTAATATTCTTGACGTGATATTTTACATCTTCTTATTTTGCGTATCCTTTAACTACTTATTGTGGATATAAATGATTGACTACTTGTCTTTTAACCTATGAATTTTGCATGTTTGATCTACCATCTTTATTGCTTGTTTGTCTTACCAATTAGACTTTTCTTTCATAATTTTGTATTTTGGGTTGTGATACTTCTTTTTTAACTTACAGAAGTCCTTTTAACATTTCTTGTAAAGTCAGTTTAGCAGTGCTGAATTCTTTTAGCTTTTCTTTGTGTGTAAAACTCTTCATCTCTCCTTCAGATGTGAATGATAGCCTTGTTGGGTGGAGTTCTTGGCTGTAGGTTTTATCCTTTTATCTCTTACAATATATCATGCAACTCCCTTCTGGCCTGTAAAATTTCTGCTGAAAAATCAACTGGTGGTCTTCTGGGAGTTCTCTTGTACATAATTAGTTGCTTATATTGTGCTGCTTTTAAGATTCTTTCCTTCTCTTTAATTTTTGCCATTTTAAGTGTAATGTGCCTTAGTGTGGACCTCTTTGGGTTAATCTAGTTTGAGAGTCTCTGTGCTTCTGGGACCTGTATATCTGTTCTCTTTCCCAGGATAGAGAATTTTTTAGCTACTAATTTATTTAAATAATTCTCTATCCCTTCTCACTCTCTTCTCCTCTTGGAGCCCTTATAAGACAAATACTGGTACACTTGGTGTTGACCTAGAGATATCTTAATCTATCTTTGTTTAAAGATTTTTTTTCTGTTCATCTTGTGTGATTTCCACTAGCCTGTCTTTCAGCTTGTTGATCCATCCTCTCTATCATTTAGTCCACTGGTGATTCTTTCCAGTGTACTTTTAATGTAAGTTATTGTTTTCTTCAGCCCTGCTTGGTTCTTCCTTATATTTACTGATTCTGTTTAACTTCTCACTGTGTTCATTCACTCTTCTGAGTTTGTTGAGCATCTTCATGATCATTACCACTGAGCTCATTGTCAGGTAAATTGCATACCTCCTCTGTGATTTATTTATTTTTTCTGAGGTGTTGTCTTGTTCTTTCATTTGTAACATATTCCTCTGCCTTTTCATTTTGATTAGTTCTCTGTGCTTGTTTCTATATATTGGCTAGGTTGCTTACATTGTTTCTATATATTGGCTAGATTGCTCAAGCAGGACATGTCCTTATGTAGGAGATGTTCTTTGAGGTCCACCAGCACACTCCTGTCTGATCATTGAAGATACATGCCCTAGGGGTATCCCTGATGTTGACTGTGTGGACCCTTCAATTGTGGTGGGGTCAACTACTATTGATGTACTGGTAGGTGGCGCTGGTCTCTGGTCTGTTTGGCTGCAGATCCTGCCTTGTGTGGTGGCTGCTACACATACCAGGGCGTCCCAAGACTGGTGCCAGTCCACTGGTGTTTAGGGTTGAGTCCTGGGGTCATTGCCTGTGGGAATCAGGACATTCTGGGACTGGTGCCAGCTCACTAGTGAGATAGGTAAGCCACTGGCATTTATTGACTAGAGAGGGGACTACAGAAAGATGTTTTGCCTCACTAGTGTCCTTATGGTAGATTGAGCTTCCTAAAATGGCAACTTCCAGCATCAGTATCTTTAGGGGGATTCCCAATTACCTTGTGCCTCTCTAGGAAGCTCTTCAAGGTCAGCGAGCTGTCGAACCTAGGTACCTTTCAAATTACTGCCTCTGGTGTTGAGACTCAGAGCGATATTTTGCTCTGCATGCAAAATTTTGTGTGCAGCCTTTTAGAGTGGTGTCTCTGTTTCTTACAGCCCTCTGGCTTTCACATATGCAAGCCTTGTTGGTTTTCAAAATAAGATGTTCTCAGGGCACATTTTCCCAGAGCAGGATCCCCAAGCCAGAGAGTTGACATGAGGCTCAGCCTCTGCCTCTCTGGGGAGCTCCTTGGAGGTTGTGATTATCCTTCCTTTTGTACGTTACCTAATTGGGGGAATATCATTCTTGACTGTACAACATCTTCAACTCTCCTACCTATCTCATTGACTTCTTTATATCTTTAGTTGTGGGTAATCATTTGTGCTAGTCTTCAAGTTGTCCTCATAGTTAATCTGTAAATAGTTGTAATTTCAGTGTGGCTTTGGGAGGAGGTGAACTTATGGTCTCTTCTTGCTCTACCATCTTGACCACCATCCCCATGTATATTCATGGATAGTTTTATTACCAACGGAATTAACAGCTTGTGATAATTAAAATTAAATCCTAGACTAGTCTACCCTTCCTTATAAACTCTCAGGAGACTCCAGAAGCATTTTACTTAGGTGTTCATGCTTTTAATGATAGAAATTAGCACAGCAGACTGAAACAAAACAAACCAGTGCAGTGATACATAAAGATGGAGTATATTCTGTCATGAAGTTATATGTTAGAAACAGTAGTGTTGAAAGGCTAACTGCAGTTGCTCAGATCTTTGGTAAGCAAAACCTTGTTTTGAAAAGAGATTTGGTTGCTTGCAGAGCAAATGATTTTTAGCTTTTCAAAACTTCAGTATATTTGATTTCTGATCTGGGAAACAAATACTACTGTATTCAAACTCACTTTAGCAATTCAATGACTGCAACAATTCAAAGGAGTATTAAAGGGGTATTGGAAGAACACTCTGTGTTCCCACTGGCTTCAGGTCTATGGATTAGCACTCTCAGTCACGTGTGTTTTATTCATGTAGGGAATAAAATTGTTGAAATATTGACCTAATTTAACTGGTCTTTTTTGCTAATACAATTGGTATACAGTTTTAGGCATTTGTATGTAAAATTTCTTATGAGTACTTTGTCTTTCATCAGTTGCCCTTCCAAGTTATTTGTGAAGTTACGTAGTAAGGTGACAAGCTGGTTTTTTTGTACTTAGCTAGGGTCTACACCCGCCATTTTATTCTTCAATACTTAAGCAAGTTGTCACTAAAATATTGAGGCAAAATGATGACATAGATGAATATAGAGTTAAAAGAAGCTCTATTAAACACTAAATATTTATGATTTTAACATCAATTAAAGAAAGAAATGACTAAATGACCAGGCAAGTTCAATATCTCTCAAATGTAATTTTATGTGTGTTAGATAGTCTATTAATCATGAGATGTATATTACTAAGTCATTTTCTGTAAAACAACATCTTACTGTTTTCACTGTTCACCACATTTATTGGCATTCAACATTTACTGACTTTGTGGTTCAGAAAGAAAAATAGCATGTGGCTCTTGGAAGAAAAAAAAATCTTCTGATCTTTACGCTTTTAGAAGCTTGTAATCTAATTAGCAACATTTTAAGTACCAAAATGAGTACTTGTTTTTGTCATTTAAATTGCTATTAGTGTGGATTACTGCAGATTACCCTAGTACTCTGCTGCTTAACAGCTGAGGAAAAGATAAGCAGAAGAGAAACAGTCAGGTGGGATAAAGAATGTAAGGCTTCTTGAAAAGATGAAATTTGGACTATGTGTGAAAGTGAAAGTGATAGTCGCTCAGTGGTGTCTGACTGTTTGCAATGCATGCACTGTAGCCCACCAGACTCCTCCGTCCATGGAATTCTCCAGGCAAGAATACTTGAGTGGGTAGCCATTTTCTTCTCCAGGGTATCTTTCCAACCCAGGGATTGAATCTGGGTCTCCTGCATTGCAGGCAGATCCTTTACCATCTGAGCAGCCAGGGAAGCTCTATACTACGTGTAGTATATAACTTACTTTCCATTGTAAGTAACAGAAAATTCAAGTCCAAGTGGCTTTTAAAACAAAGGGAATTTATTGGCTCCTGTAACAGAAGAATTGAAAGGTAGATCTGGCTTTCAAAATAGATTGATCTTGAGATGTATAAGATTTTCAGGGTCTGGTTCTGTTTCTCTTCAATCTTTTCACTCTGCCCTCCTCAGCATGTTGGCATTATCTTTAGGAACCCCTCTTTTGGTGCCTGAAACACTGATTTCAGGGTTCTGGACTCTCTACACTCATCTCCCTCTTGATAGTATGTTGCCCTTGGATGAGGTCTGGAATTTTGGGGGTACCCTGAGTCTTTGAACCAATAATTCTGACTAGGGTTAGGAAGTGGAATGCATATACTCTGTTATTGCATTGGGAGAGAAATTAAATTCTTCAGAAGCACCTGCATCTCAATGTAAACAAGAACCTGTTAGGAAGGGGAAAGCAGAAATATGTGTTGAAAAGGTAACCAACAAACATTGGCTGGTCTTGAACTTTAAAGAAATGAAGAATATAGACTTGTGGATAAGATTGGATAGGATTCCAACTGGAAGGACTGATGTGGCAATTAACATCATGAAGATTACTTCAGCTAGCATTTAAGAAATTGTATAATATCGATGAATTACATGATAGGGAGTTTTTGGATGGTTTTGAAGGCTACCTTAATGATGTTAACTTTAGAAGCTACATCCTGTGACTGGCACCTTGTTGCATGAGTTGACACAGCTGAAACTGATCATTCTCCAACTCTAGCTTCCCTCCATGGATATGGCGGATATAAGAAGAGCTGTTTCAAAGATATAAGCAAAATTATCAACATAAACCTTTTAGTTATGCATGAGAAAAGCTATAGTCTTAGGGGATGTTAAAGTTACCTGAATAAAGATATTATGGACTAAGAAATTATGTATAGCTTTTCTTGGTTGTGACTGTACTGATAGTTTTCTGTTCAACTTAGCCAATTTCCATTGTAGAAAATGCCTTGAAATGATGCTCCATTGTTAGTAATATTTTAAAAACTGAAAAATGCACAATTTGCTGGTGTTAGGTTCTGTATTCCAGTGCAAGTATATTCTTAAAACCAAATAAGAGTATATTACTGTGAAAGGTAGATGGGCTATCATTGAAAAAATATATACATTCTCTCTATCACCTAAGATAGTGTCTTGAAGCAGGGATAAGATCTGGGACAACTGAGATCCTGCTGAAGGAAAACAAAATCTTGTTTTATCCCTGTAATTATTTCATTATAGACTTGGAACTGTACATTTGCACAAAGTAGTCTCCGTATTGGGAGTAAGCTGGTTCTTAATTCATTGTAACAGAATTGGAGATGGCTGGGGAGAAGCCCTGATGAAGATTACTGAAGAAGGCTCTTAGCCTGCTGACTCAGAGTAGTGATGTCCAGTGATCCTTATAAGTAATTCTGTATGTTGTACTTACTTTCCATTTTACATAAATATTTAGTTACATATGTGTATCTTAAATGTATAGTTTTGGCCTTTGCTCAGTTATAGGGAATTGGAATAGACTTATACTAGACCTGAAATGGAGTAACCCAAAGGATGGTTTTAACTTTGACACTGATGCCAGTGGTAATAGTGGTGGTCTCTTGTTGAGAAGTGCTATGGAAAAGGGAGCCATATGCTTAGGAGGGTCAGCAGCAACAATAGAGACAGTAGGTTACCTGGTGGGGAGACTAGAAGAAAAGAAATACCCCTGGGTACAATAAAACTTTTTCAGAAATATACCTGAATTTAAGTGAGGGAACTCTTGTAAATAGCTGGAGACACTTTGATGGGGGTTATTAAATGAGAATGTAAATTTATATTGTACTCAAAGACTGGTGTGTTTTCAAGAATATTTTGGCTAATATTATAAAGAGCCATAGTAACAAAGACATAAGAATGGTATTAGAGGAATATAATACAATACTATTAGCCATTTATAGAGTCAACCAGAGGACAAAATAAACTATATATCAAGGAGATCAGAGGAAAAATAAATGAGAAATATCTCATATTAATGAATTTTAAAATTTTACTATGTTTCAAAGAATCTTTAAGCTTTCAGTTTGACTGAAATATATGCTGTGAATTGTGTGAGCTAACAGTAGTTAAAAAGAAACAGTTGAGTCTGAAGAAGAAAAAAAAAACTGAGAGAATAGACCCTGAGATGCTAATTTTCTTTTTCTGTTATTGCCCAACATTTTAGCTTAGATCTGAGGTGACATCAAGTTTTCCCTTCCAAGAACACTGCCATGATTCTCAAACACCCATTTCATATGGTCTTTATTTTGTTTAGAAGCAAACCTTGATCAGGAAAATAAAAAAACCCCAAAACTGAATGTTTACAAATGCTGGTCGTGTTTGAAACTCTTTTATACCATAGAAGTAGTTTTAAGAGATATGTAGAGTAACCAACACTATTTCTATGCCCTTTTGTATTTTTATGGAATAGATCACTTTGGTAATAATAAATCATATTTAAAATGCCAAGTTATCTATCAATATGAAAGAAAAACTTAAATAAAGCAGTATACATTTCCCCTGGAATTACTGTATTAGACCCTAAAAGGTGGCTTTTTGTTTTTTTTACTTGTGTGTGAATGTGTCATTTGTTGTTTATTTAATAAAGTATTGTGCTAACTAGAGGGAGAACTTAAGAGGTGAGCTGTGTTGCTATGATCAGAAGACAGCGGTATGATACTGGTCATTGTTGTTGTTCAGTTGCTCACTCGCGTTTGACTCTGTGACCCCATGGACTGCAACATGCCAGGCTTTTCACTATCTCCCAGAGTTTGCTCAGACTCTTGTCCATTGAACTGGTGATGCTATCCAAACATCTCATCCTGTGTCGTCCCCTTCTCCTCCTGCCTTCAGTCTTTCTCAGCATCAGGGTCTTTTGCAATGAGTTGGCTGTTAGTAACAGGTGACCAAAGTATTGGAGCTTCAGCATCAGCCCTTCCAATGAATATTTAGGGTTGATTCCCTTTAGGATTGACCAGTTTGATCTTATTGCAGTCCAAGGGACTCTCAAGAGTCTTCTTCAGCACCACAGTTCAAAAGCATCAATTCTTCAGAGCTCAGCCTTCTTTATGGTCCAACTCTCATTTCTGTGCATGTCATATCTAAGATTTAATGTCAACAGTTACTTTTGTCAAATTTTGAATCACTGTTTAGTTTATAGCTGACCATGTGCTTTGTCAGCTAAATAATATTTAGCTCCAGTTTCAGAGATCATTTTCAGTTTTAGTGATGATAATTATCCTATGATTTAATGTTGGTCATTAAATCCCCAGTCCAGAGATCCTGTACCAGGAAAATGATTCCCCAGAGCACTTGACTTTGAAGCCAGTGGGACTTACTTTCAAGAGTCCCAGAGGGATGAGGGAAATAGAGACTTCACTCTTAAATGGCACACACAAAGTCTTGCATGATCTGGAACTCAGGAAAGAAGCAGTAGTTCAGTAGGAGCCTGGGTCAGACCCACCTACCTCCTGATCCTAGAGAGTCTTCTGGAGAGGCAGCAGACTACTACAGCTCACCCTGGGAGCAGCTATTTTGGGAGTTCCTTCTGCCATGTGGATACTAGCCCTGGCAAGTGCCATGTTGGAATTTTTCCTTTTGCTTATTGGCCCCAGGACTCAGAGCAGTCCTGGTCTAATATTCTACAGGTACCAGTTTTGAATTGCCTCACGTCAAGCAACTAACTGGGTGCATAGACCCACCCACCAGCTGATAGGCTGCCTTAAGATCCCCTGAGCCCACAGCTGCCTCTGGAATGGCCTTTCCTGGGTTCTGCGGTCAGCTGCCTCTTGACCCAGTCCTGCCAACCAGTGAACTGTCAGCCTACACACAAGGCAGGATTTAGAAATCAAAAGAACTGGGGACCAAGAAGCCTACCAGAGGGCCCACAACAGAAAGACCCATGCAGCCCTCGTAGGGGAAACGCCTAGAGCAGGTAAATCTGGTAACAAAAGGGGAATACACTGCTGGGACACAACAGGCATCGCCTAGAAAAGGGTAATTCTTCAAGGTCGAGCAACATAATCAACCTGCCAGATATATAAAAATAAAAACAGAAACTCAGGCAAAATGAGGTGACAGAGGAACATATTGCAAACAAAGGAAAAAGATAAAACCCCAGAGGAAGAAGTAAGTGAAGTAGAGATGGACCGTGTACCAAGGAGGAGTTCGGCATAGTTATTGTAAAGATGATCAAAGTACTCATGAGAAGAATGGATGTATAGAGCAAGAAAGTTAGACATACTTAACAGAGTTAGGAAATGTAAAGAACAACCCAACAGAGATGAAGTTTACAGCAACTTAGTGAAAAGTTTACTAGAAGGAATCAACAGTAGACTAAATGTGCAGAGGAATGGGTCAGCGAGTTGGAAGACAGAATAAGAGAAATCAGTGATGCTGAACAGAAAAAGAAAAAAAAAAGAATGAAAAAAAAAAGTACACTTTGAGACCTTTGGGACAATATCAAGTATAGAAATATATGCAATATAGGAGTCCCAAAAGGCGAAGAGATAGAATAGGGGTAAAGAATTTATCTAAATAAATAATGGTTAAAAATTCCAAGGATGAGATGGTTGGATGGCATTGCTGACTCAATGGACATGAGGTTGAGCAAACTTCAAGAGATGGTGAAGGACAGGGAAGCCTGGTGTGCTGCAGTCCATGGGGTCACAAAGAGTCGGACACAGCTGAGCAACTGAACAACAAAAATTCCCTAGCCAGTGAAAAGGAACAGAAGTACAGGCCCAGGAAGCACAGCATTTCTTAAAAAAAATGAACCCAAAGAGTTTCACACCAAGACATACTATAATTAAAAAGGCAAAAATTAAACAGAACGAGAAAACATTAGAAGTAACACAGGAAAAGCAATATGTTACATACAAGGGAATGCCCACAAGGCTATTTATTAGGCTTACTTTTCAGAAGAAACTATGCAGGCCAGAAAGGTGTGGCACAATTGTTTAAAGTGATGAAAGGGAAAAACCTGAAACCATAAATAATTTACTCGACAAGACTCTCATTCAGATTTGATGATGACCTTGATTCAGTAGTTTAAAAACTACCAACAAACAAAAGTCCAGGACCATATATGACCTCACAGGTGAATTCTACCAAGCATTTTAGAGAAGAGTTAACCCCTCTCCTCCTTAAACTATTACAGAAAAGTACAGAAGAAGGAATACTTTCAAACTCATTCTCTAAAAGGCCTCCATCACCCTGAGACCACAATCAAAGATATTACAAAAAAGACAATTACAAGCCAATCTCACTGATGAACATAGATTCAAGAATCCTTAACAAAATATCAGCAAATCAAATCCATATATATATCCAAAGGATCATATGTCATGGTCAAGTAGGATTTATTTCATGTATGTAAGAATTTTTCAATATCTGCAAATCAATCAATGTGATCATTGTTTAGTCACTCATTCGTGTCCTTTGCGACCTCATGGACTGCAACACACCAGGCTTCCCTGTCCTTTACCATCTTCTGGAGTTTGCTCAAACTCATGTTCATTGAATCCATGATGCCATCCAACCATCTCTTCCTCTTTTGTCCACTTCTCCTCCTGTGATAAACCACATTTATCTCCTCCTGTGATAAATCAATGTGATAAACCACATTAATAAATTAAAAAATAAAACTATATCTCAAGAGATGCAGAAAAGCTTTTGGAAAAATTCAGCATCCATTTATGATTTTAAAAACTCCCCAGCAAGTGGTCATAGAAAGAACATACCTCAATATAATAAAGACCATGTATGGCAAGCCCATAGCTAGCCATACATTGTTATATTCAATGATGAAAGCTGAAAGCATTTCTTCTAAGTTCAGGAATAAGACAAGGATGCCCACTCTTGCCACTTTTATTCAGGATAGTATTGGATGTCCTAGCTACAGCAATCATACAAGGAAATAAAAAGAGTCTAAATTCAAAGGTAAAAATTAAAACTGCTACTGTTGGCAGATGCCATGGTATACATGGAAAAGTCTAAAGACAGCACCAGAAATCTTCTAGCACTTATCAATGAATTTACGAAAGTTGAAGGATACAGAATTAATATACAAAAATTGTTGCATTTCTATACACTAACAGCAAACTGTTAGAAAGAAAAATTAAGGAAACAGTGTTATTTATAATTTTATCAAAGAGATTAAATATTTAATAGCTGCTGCTGCTGCTGCTAAGTTGCTTCGGTCACGTCTGACTCTGTGTGACCCCATAAATGGCAGCCCACCAGGTTCCCCTGTCCCTGGGATTCTCCAGGCAAGAACACTGGAGTGGGTTGCCATTTCCTTCTCCAATGCATGAAGGTTAAAAGTGAAAGTAAAGTCGCTCAGTCATGTCCGACGCTTAGCGACCCCATGGACTGCAGCCTACCAGGCTCCTCTATTCATGGGATTTACCAGGCAAGAGTACTGGAGTGGGTTGCCATTGCCTTCTCCGATTTAATAGCTAGGAGAGTAAATCTACCTAAGGAGGTAAAGACCTGTACTCATAAACCTATAAGACACTGATGAAAAAACTGAAGACTAGCCTAATAGATCATAGTATATACCATGCTCATGAATTGG